>NC_092720.1:228185020-228335403 GCF_047496885.1 Scyliorhinus torazame
CCCAACCGACCAGCTACCCCCCCCCCCCCCCACCGACCAGCTATTCTGAAATAGAATCTGCTACTCTGTTCACAAACCCAGGGCTCGTATTTCACCTCGATGACCCCTCGATCACGTCGCCAGGCGGTGTCTATTTCGAGAACTGTCTGCACCCCCGCATTCTACCCTCTGTAAACTGGAGATCGTCACTGTTGTCTGAATTTGCAGCATGTCCCGTACTCCTATAGCTGACACCGCCTCCCCCTCGAGCATCGCCTCGACGTTGGAATTCTCATCCGCGTTTGTAAATCCCTCCGCGGCCTCGCCCCTCTGCATCTCCGCAATCTCCCTGCGCTCCCTGATTTTAATCACTGCGCCGTTCAGCAGCCGGGGCACCTCGGTCTGGAATTGTCCCCCACCACCACCTCCTTCGCCCCTCTGTCTTCACCAAGAGTTTGGACATCTCCGCAAGTCGCTTGAAGTACCTTTGGGGTTTTTTAACTACATGATAGGTTGAATCCATAGAATTTCAGTGCAGAAGGAGGCTGTTCGGCCCATCGAGTCTGCACCGGCCCTTGGAAACGGCATCCTATCCAAGCCCGCACCTCGACCCAAACCCGATAACCGCTCCTAGTCTTTTTGGACATGAAGGGGCAATTTATCACGGCCAATCCACCTAACCTGCACATCTCTGGACCGTGGGAGGAAACCGGAGCACCCGGAGGAAACCCACACAGACACGGGGAGAACGTGCAGACTCCGCACAGACAGTGACCCAAGCTGGGAATCGAACCTGGGACCCTGGCGCTGTGAAGCCACAGTGCCAACCACTGTGCGACCCTTTAATTGCAGGTTGTTGGAAACCTTTGGGACCGAGACCTGCTCGGTTTCATACTTCACAACGCAGTTCGCACTGAATTGGGGGCTGAAACTTTCATTCCCACCCATGGCCCCCAAAGTGAAAAGTCAAAAGCACTATTGAACTCCAGATTTTCACACCAGCTGCTCCGAAAGACGGCAGGAGGAATGAATGCCCCGTGGTGTGCTCTTGATCGCCGAAGGGAAAACCGTATCGCGTATTGTCAGCTCTTCAGAAGAGCAATCCAGTTGCTCCCGGATCATTCCTGTTGCACTGTTCCAACCCTCACCAGAACCCGAATTGTGTGTTCAGTCGACTTTGTGTTGGAGTTAGCGTAAAGACCGAGGCGATCGTCAAACCCAAACTACTCACACTGCCCCGCTCTCTCCCCATAGCCCTGTATCAATCCCAAACTAATCCCACTGTCCCACTCTCTCCCCATAGCCCTGTATCAATCCCAAACTAATTCCACTGCCCCACTCTCTCCCCATAGCCCTGTATCAATCCCCAAACTAATCCCACTGCCCCGCTCTCTCCCCATAGCCCTGTATCAATCCCAAACTAATCCCACTGCCTCACTCTCTCCCCATAGCCCTGTATCAATCCCCAAACTAATCCCACTGCCCCACTCTCTCCCCATAGCCCTGTATCAATCCCCAAACTAATCCCACTGTCCCGCTCTCTCCCCATAGCCCTGTGTCAATCCCCAAACTAATCCCA
The DNA here is from genome assembly GCF_047496885.1 of Scyliorhinus torazame. Taxonomy (NCBI): domain Eukaryota; kingdom Metazoa; phylum Chordata; class Chondrichthyes; order Carcharhiniformes; family Scyliorhinidae; genus Scyliorhinus; species Scyliorhinus torazame. Next base: position 228,186,579 of record NC_092720.1, read on the forward strand.
CTGCCCCATTCTCTCCCCATAGCCCTGTATCAATCCCCAAACTAATCCCATTGCCCCGCTCTCCCCATAGCCCTGTGTCAATCCCAAACTAATCCCACTGCCCCATTCTCTCCCCATAGCCCTGTATCAATCCCCAAACTAATCCCACTGCCCTACTCTCTCCCCATAGCCCTGTATCAATGCCAAACTAATCCCACTGTCCCACTCTCTCCCCATAGCCCTGTATCAATCCCCAAACTAATCCCACTGTCCCACTCTCTCCCCATAGCCCTGTATCAATCCCAAACTAATCCCACTGCCCCGCTCTCTCCCCATAGCCCTGTATCAATCCCAAACTAATCTCACTGCCCCACTCTCTCCCCATAGCCCTGTATCAATCCCCAAACTAATCCCACTGCCCCACTCTCTCCCCATAGCCCTGTATCAATCCCAAACTAATCCCACTGCCCCACTCTCTCCCCATAGCCCTGTGTCAATCCCAAACTAATCCCACTGCCCCACTCTCTCCCCATAGCCCTGTATCAATCCCAAACTAATCCCACTGCCCTGCTCTCTCCCCATAGCCCTGTATCAATCCCCAAAGTAATCCCACTGCCCCTCTCCCCAGAGCCCTGTATCAATCCCAAACTAATCCCCCTGCTCCAATCCCCATAGCCCTGTATCAATCCCCAAACTTGTCCCACTCTCCATAGCCCTGTATCAATCCCAAACTAATCCCACTGCCCTGCTCTCTCCCCATAGCCCTGTATCAATTCCCAAACTAATCCCACTGCACCACTCTCCCCATAGTGCTGTATCAATCCCCAAACTAATCCCACTGCCCCGCTCTCCCCATAGCCCTGTATCAATCTCAAACTAATCCCACTGCCCCGCTCTCTCCCCATAGCCCTGTATCAATCTCAAACTAATCCCACTGCCCCACTGTCTCCCAATAGCCCGCTATCAATCCCGAAATTAATCCCACTGCCCCACTCTCTACCCATAGCCCCGTATCAATCCCAAACTGATCCCACTGCCCCACTCTCTCCCCATAGCCCTGTATCAATCCCCAAACTAATCTCACTGCCCCGCTCTCCCCGTAGCCCTGTATCAATCCCCAAACTAATCCCAGTGCCCTCCTCTCTCCCCATAGCTCTGTATCGATCCCAAACTAATCACTGCCCCACTCTCCCCATAGCCACGTATCAATCCTCAAACTAATCCCGCTGCCCCACTCTCCCTTTAGCCCTCTATCAATCCCCAAACTAATCCCACTGCCCCGCTCTCTCCCCATAGCCCTGTATCAATCCCAAACTAATCCCACTGCCCCACTCTCTCCCCATAGCCCTGTATCAATCCCCAAACTAATCCCCCTGCCCCACTCTCTCCCCATAGCCCTGTATCAATCCCCAAAATAATCCCACTGCCCCTTTCTCACCCCATAGCCCTGTATCAATCCCAAACTAATTCCACTGCCTCGCTCTTTCCCCATAGCCCTGTATCAATCCCAAACTAATCCCACTGCCCCACTCTCTCCCCATAGCCCTGTATCAATCCCCAAAATAATCCCACTGCCCCTTTCTCACCCCATAGCCCTGTATCAATCCCAAACTAATCCCACTGTCCCACTCTCTCCCCATAGCCCTGTATCAATCCCAAACTAATCCCACTGTCCGGCTCTCTCCTCATAGCCCTGTATCAATCCCAAACTAATCCCACTGCCCCACTCTCCCCATAGCCCTGTATCAATCCCAAACTAATCCCACTGCCCCACTCTCTCCCCATAGCCCTGTATCAATCGCAGACTAATCCCACTGCCCCACTCTCTCCCCATAGCCCTGTTTCAATCCCCAAACTAATCCCACTGTCCCGCTCTTTCCCCATAGCCCTGTATCAATCCCAAACTAATCCCACTGCCCCACTCTCCCCATAGCCCTGTATCAATCCCAAACTAATCCCACTGCCCCACTCTCTCCCCATAGCCCTGTATCAATCCCAAACTAATCCCACTGTCCCGCTCTCTCCCCATAGCCCTGTATCAATCTCAAACTAATCCCACTGCCCCACTGTCTCCCAATAGCCTACTATCAATCTCCAAATTAATCCCACTGCCCCACTCTCTACCCATAGCCCTGTATCAATCCCAAACTAATCCCACTGCCCCACTCTCTCCACATAGCCCTGTATCAATCCCAAACTAATCCCACTGCCCCACTCTCTCCCCATAGCCCTGTATCAATCCCAAACGAATCCCACTGCCCCACTCTCTCCCCATAGCCCTGTATCAATCCCAAACTAATCCCACTGCCCCACTCTCTCCCCATAGCCCTGTATCAATCCCCAAAATAATCCCACTGCCCCTTTCTCACCCCATAGCCCTGTATCAATCCCAAACTAATCCCACTGCCTCGCTCTTTCCCCATAGCCCTGTATCAATCCCAAACTAATCCCACTGCCCCACTCTCTCCCCATAGCCCTGTATCAATCCCCAAAATAATCCCACTGCCCCTTTCTCACCTCATAGCCCTGTATCAATCCCAAACTAATCCCACTGTCCCACTCTCTCCCCATAGCCCTGTATCAATCCCAAACTAATCCCACTGTCCGGCTCTCTCCTCATAGCCCTGTATCAATCCCAAACTAATCCCACTGCCCCACTCTCCCCATAGCCCTGTATCAATCCCAAACTATTCCCACTGCCCCACTCTCTCCCCATAGCCCTGTATCAATCGCAGACTAATCCCACTGCCCCACTCTCTCCCCATAGCCCTGTTTCAATCCCCAAACTAATCCCACTGTCCCGCTCTCTCCCCATAGCCCTGTATCAATCCCAAACTAATCCCACTGCCCCACTCTCCCCATAGCCCTGTATCAATCCCAAACTAATCCCACTGCCCCACTCTCTCCCCATAGCCCTGTATCAATCCCAAACTAATCCCACTGTCCCGCTCTCTCCCCATAGCCCTGTATCAATCTCAAACTAATCCCACTGCCCCACTGTCTCCCAATAGCCTACTATCAATCTCCAAATTAATCCCACTGCCCCACTCTCTACCCATAGCCCTGTATCAATCCCAAACTAATCCCACTGCCCCACTCTCTCCCCATAGCCCTGTATCAATCCCAAACTAATCCCACTGCCCCACTCTCTCCCCATAGCCCTGCATCAATCCCAAACGAATCCCACTGCCCCACTCTCTCCCCATAGCCCTGTATCAATCCCAAACTAATCCCACTGCCCCACTCTCTCCCCATAGCCCTGTATCAATCCCAAACTAATCCCACTGCCCCACTCTCTCCCCATAGCCCTGTATCAATCCCAAACGAATCCCACTGCCCCACTCTCTACCCAGAGCCCTGTATCAATCCCAAACGAATCCCACTGCCCCACTCTCTCCCCATAGCCCTGTATCAATCCCAAACTAATCCCACTGCCCCGCTCTCTCCCCATAGCCCTGTATCAATCCCAAACTAATCCCACTGTCCCACTCTCTCCCCATAGCCCTGTATCAATCCCAAACTAATCACACTGCCCCGCTCTCTCCCCATAGCCCTGTATCTACCCCAAACTAATATCACTGCCCCACTCTCTCCCCATAGCCCTGTATCAATCCCAAACTAATCCCACTGCCCCGCTCTCTCCCCATAGCCCTGTATCAACCCCCAAACTAATCCCACTGCCACGCTCTCTCCCCATAGCCCTGTATCAATCCCAAACTAATCCCACTGCCCCACTCTCTCCCCATAGCCCTGTAGCAATCCCAAACTAATCGCACTGCCCCACTCTCTCCCCATAGCCCTGAATTAATCCCCAAACTAATCCCACTGCCCTACTCTCTCCCCATAGCCCTGTATCAATCCCCAAACTAATCCCACTGCCCTACTCTCTCCCCATAGCCCTGTATCAATCCCCAAACTAATCCCACTGCCCCACTCTCTCCCCATAGCCCTGTATCAATCCCCAAACTAATCCCACTGCCCCGCTCTCTCCCCATAGCCCTGTATCAATCCCCAAACTAATCTCACTGCCCCACTCTCTCCACATAGCCCTGTATCAATCCCAAACTAATCCCACTGCCCCGCTCTCTCCCCATAGCCCTGTATCAATCTCAAGCTAATCCCACTGTCCCACTCTCTCCCCATAGCCCTGTATCAATCCCAAACTAATCTCACTGCCCCGCTCTCTCCCCATAGCCCTGTATCAATCTCAAGCTAATCCCACTGTCCCACTCTCTCCCCATAGCCCTGTATCAATCCCAAACTAATCCCACTGCCCCGCTCTCTCCCCATAGCCCTGTATCAATCCCCAAACTAATCCCACTGCCCCGCTCTCTCCCCATAGCCCTGTATCAATCCCCAAACTAATCCCACTGCCCCACTCTCTCCCCATAGCCCTGTATCAATCCCAAACTAATCCCACTGCCCCGCTCTCTCCCCATAGCCCTGTATCAATCCCCAAACTAATCCCACTGCCCCGGTCTCTCCCCATAGCCCTGAATCAATCCCCAAACTAATCCCACTGCCACGCTCTCTCCCCATAGCCCTGTATCAATCCCAAACTAATCCCACTGCCCCTCTCTCTCCCCAGAGCCCTGTATCAATCCCAAACTAATCCCCCTGCTCCAATCCCCATAGCCCTGTATCAATCCCCAAACTTGTCCCACTCTCCATAGCCCTGTATCAATCCCAAACTAATCCCACTGCCCTGCTCTCTCCCCATAGCCCTGTATCAATTCCCAAACTAATCCCACTGCACCACTCTCCCCATAGTGCTGTATCAATCCCAAACTAATTCCACTTCCCTGCTCTCCCCATAGCACTGTCAATCCTCAAACTAATCCCACTGCCCAGCTCTCTCCCCATAGCCCTGTATCAATCTCAAACTAATCCCACTGCCCCACTGTCTCCCAATAGCCCGCTATCAATCCCGAAATTAATCCTACTGCCCCACTCTCTACCCATAGCCCCGTATCAATCCCAAACTGATCCCACTGCCCCACTCTCTCCCCATAGCCCTGTATCAATCCCCAAACTAATCTCACTGCCCCGCTCTCCCCGTAGCCCTGTATCAATCCCCAAACTAATCCCAGTGCCCTCCTCTCTCCCCATAGCTCTGTATCGATCCCAAACTAATCACTGCCCCACTCTCCCCATAGCCACGTATCAATCCTCAAACTAATCCCGCTGCCCCACTCTCCCTTTAGCCCTCTATCAATCCCCAAACTAATCCCACTGCCCCTCTCTCTCCCCATAGCCCTGTATCAATCCCAAACTAATCCCACTGCCCCACTCTCTCCCCATAGCCCTGTATCAATCCCCAAACTAATCCCCCTGCCCCACTTTCTCCCCATAGCCCTGTATCAATCCCCAAAATAATCCCACTGCCCCTTTCTCACCCCATAGCCCTGTATCAATCCCAAACTAATCCCACTGCCTCGCTCTTTCCCCATAGCCCTGTATCAATCCCAAACTAATCCCACTGCCCCACTCTCCCCATAGCCCTGTATCAATCCCAAACTAATCCCACTGCCCCACTCTCTCCCCATAGCCCTGTATCAATCGCAGACTAATCCCACTGCCCCACTCTCTCCCCATAGCCCTGTTTCAATCCCCAAACTAATCCCACTGTCCCGCTCTCTCCCCAAAGCCCTGTATCAATCCCAAACTAATCCCACTGCCCCACTCTCCCCATAGCCCTGTATCAATCCCAAACTAATCCCACTGCCCCACTCTCTCCCCATAGCCCTGTATCAATCCCAAACTAATCCCACTGTCCCGCTCTCTCCCCATAGCCCTGTATCAATCTCAAACTAATCCCACTGCCCCACTGTCTCCCAATAGCCTACTATCAATCTCCAAATTAATCCCACTGCCCCACTCTCTACCCATAGCCCTGTATCAATCCCAAACTAATCCCACTGCCCCACTCTCTCCCCATAGCCCTGTATCAATCCCAAACTAATCCCACTGCCCCACTCTCTCCCCATAGCCCTGCATCAATCCCAAACGAATCCCACTGCCCCACTCTCTCCCCATAGCCCTGTATCAATCCCAAACTAATCCCACTGCCCCACTCTCTCCCCATAGCCCTGTATCAATCCCAAACTAATCCCACTGCCCCACTCTCTCCCCATAGCCCTGTATCAATCCCAAACGAATCCCACTGCCCCACTCTCTACCCAGAGCCCTGTATCAATCCCAAACGAATCCCACTGCCCCACTCTCTCCCCATAGCCCTGTATCAATCCCAAACTAATCCCACTGCCCCGCTCTCTCCCCATAGCCCTGTATCAATCCCAAACTAATCCCACTGTCCCACTCTCTCCCCATAGCCCTGTATCAATCCCAAACTAATCACACTGCCCCGCTCTCTCCCCATAGCCCTGTATCTACCCCAAACTAATATCACTGCCCCACTCTCTCCCCATAGCCCTGTATCAATCCCAAACTAATCCCACTGCCCCGCTCTCTCCCCATAGCCCTGTATCAATCCCCAAACTAATCCCACTGCCACGCTCTCTCCCCATAGCCCTGTATCAATCCCAAACTAATCCCACTGCCCCACTCTCTCCCCATAGCCCTGTATCAATCCCAAACTAATCGCACTGCCCCACTCTCTCCCCATAGCCCTGAATTAATCCCCAAACTAATCCCACTGCCCTACTCTCTCCCCATAGCCCTGTATCAATCCCCAAACTAATCCCACTGCCCCACTCTCTCCCCATAGCCCTGTATCAATCCCAAACTAATCCCACTGCCCCGCTCTCTCCCCATAGCCCTGTATCAATCCCCAAACTAATCCCACTGCCACGCTCTCTCCCCATAGCCCTGTATCGATCCCAAACTAATCACTGCCCCACTCTCCCCATAGCCACATATCAATCCTCAAACTAATCCCGCTGCCCCACTCTCCCTTTAGCCCTCTATCAATCCCCAAACTAATCCCACTGCCCCGCTCTCTCCCCATAGCCCTGTATCAATCCCAAACTAATCCCACTGCCCCACTCTCTCCCCATAGCCCTGTATCAATCCCCAAACTAATCCCCCTGCCCCACTCTCTCCCCATAGCCCTGTATCAATCCCCAAAATAATCCCACTGCCCCTTTCTCACCCCATAGCCCTGTATCAATCCCAAACTAATTCCACTGCCTCGCTCTTTCCCCATAGCCCTGTATCAATCCCAAACTAATCCCACTGCCCCACTCTCTCCCCATAGCCCTGTATCAATCCCCAAAATAATCCCACTGCCCCTTTCTCACCCCATAGCCCTGTATCAATCCCAAACTAATCCCACTGTCCCACTCTCTCCCCATAGCCCTGTATCAATCCCAAACTAATCCCACTGTCCGGCTCTCTCCTCATAGCCCTGTATCAATCCCAAACTAATCCCACTGCCCCACTCTCCCCATAGCCCTGTATCAATCCCAAACTAATCCCACTGCCCCACTCTCTCCCCATAGCCCTGTATCAATCGCAGACTAATCCCACTGCCCCACTCTCTCCCCATAGCCCTGTTTCAATCCCCAAACTAATCCCACTGTCCCGCTCTTTCCCCATAGCCCTGTATCAATCCCAAACTAATCCCACTGCCCCACTCTCCCCATAGCCCTGTATCAATCCCAAACTAATCCCACTGCCCCACTCTCTCCCCATAGCCCTGTATCAATCCCAAACTAATCCCACTGTCCCGCTCTCTCCCCATAGCCCTGTATCAATCTCAAACTAATCCCACTGCCCCACTGTCTCCCAATAGCCTACTATCAATCTCCAAATTAATCCCACTGCCCCACTCTCTACCCATAGCCCTGTATCAATCCCAAACTAATCCCACTGCCCCACTCTCTCCACATAGCCCTGTATCAATCCCAAACTAATCCCACTGCCCCACTCTCTCCCCATAGCCCTGTATCAATCCCAAACGAATCCCACTGCCCCACTCTCTCCCCATAGCCCTGTATCAATCCCAAACTAATCCCACTGCCCCACTCTCTCCCCATAGCCCTGTATCAATCCCCAAAATAATCCCACTGCCCCTTTCTCACCCCATAGCCCTGTATCAATCCCAAACTAATCCCACTGCCTCGCTCTTTCCCCATAGCCCTGTATCAATCCCAAACTAATCCCACTGCCCCACTCTCTCCCCATAGCCCTGTATCAATCCCCAAAATAATCCCACTGCCCCTTTCTCACCTCATAGCCCTGTATCAATCCCAAACTAATCCCACTGTCCCACTCTCTCCCCATAGCCCTGTATCAATCCCAAACTAATCCCACTGTCCGGCTCTCTCCTCATAGCCCTGTATCAATCCCAAACTAATCCCACTGCCCCACTCTCCCCATAGCCCTGTATCAATCCCAAACTATTCCCACTGCCCCACTCTCTCCCCATAGCCCTGTATCAATCGCAGACTAATCCCACTGCCCCACTCTCTCCCCATAGCCCTGTTTCAATCCCCAAACTAATCCCACTGTCCCGCTCTCTCCCCATAGCCCTGTATCAATCCCAAACTAATCCCACTGCCCCACTCTCCCCATAGCCCTGTATCAATCCCAAACTAATCCCACTGCCCCACTCTCTCCCCATAGCCCTGTATCAATCCCAAACTAATCCCACTGTCCCGCTCTCTCCCCATAGCCCTGTATCAATCTCAAACTAATCCCACTGCCCCACTGTCTCCCAATAGCCTACTATCAATCTCCAAATTAATCCCACTGCCCCACTCTCTACCCATAGCCCTGTATCAATCCCAAACTAATCCCACTGCCCCACTCTCTCCCCATAGCCCTGTATCAATCCCAAACTAATCCCACTGCCCCACTCTCTCCCCATAGCCCTGCATCAATCCCAAACGAATCCCACTGCCCCACTCTCTCCCCATAGCCCTGTATCAATCCCAAACTAATCCCACTGCCCCACTCTCTCCCCATAGCCCTGTATCAATCCCAAACTAATCCCACTGCCCCACTCTCTCCCCATAGCCCTGTATCAATCCCAAACGAATCCCACTGCCCCACTCTCTACCCAGAGCCCTGTATCAATCCCAAACGAATCCCACTGCCCCACTCTCTCCCCATAGCCCTGTATCAATCCCAAACTAATCCCACTGCCCCGCTCTCTCCCCATAGCCCTGTATCAATCCCAAACTAATCCCACTGTCCCACTCTCTCCCCATAGCCCTGTATCAATCCCAAACTAATCACACTGCCCCGCTCTCTCCCCATAGCCCTGTATCTACCCCAAACTAATATCACTGCCCCACTCTCTCCCCATAGCCCTGTATCAATCCCAAACTAATCCCACTGCCCCGCTCTCTCCCCATAGCCCTGTATCAACCCCCAAACTAATCCCACTGCCACGCTCTCTCCCCATAGCCCTGTATCAATCCCAAACTAATCCCACTGCCCCACTCTCTCCCCATAGCCCTGTAGCAATCCCAAACTAATCGCACTGCCCCACTCTCTCCCCATAGCCCTGAATTAATCCCCAAACTAATCCCACTGCCCTACTCTCTCCCCATAGCCCTGTATCAATCCCCAAACTAATCCCACTGCCCTACTCTCTCCCCATAGCCCTGTATCAATCCCCAAACTAATCCCACTGCCCCACTCTCTCCCCATAGCCCTGTATCAATCCCCAAACTAATCCCACTGCCCCGCTCTCTCCCCATAGCCCTGTATCAATCCCCAAACTAATCTCACTGCCCCACTCTCTCCACATAGCCCTGTATCAATCCCAAACTAATCCCACTGCCCCGCTCTCTCCCCATAGCCCTGTATCAATCTCAAGCTAATCCCACTGTCCCACTCTCTCCCCATAGCCCTGTATCAATCCCAAACTAATCTCACTGCCCCGCTCTCTCCCCATAGCCCTGTATCAATCTCAAGCTAATCCCACTGTCCCACTCTCTCCCCATAGCCCTGTATCAATCCCAAACTAATCCCACTGCCCCGCTCTCTCCCCATAGCCCTGTATCAATCCCCAAACTAATCCCACTGCCCCGCTCTCTCCCCATAGCCCTGTATCAATCCCCAAACTAATCCCACTGCCCCACTCTCTCCCCATAGCCCTGTATCAATCCCAAACTAATCCCACTGCCCCGCTCTCTCCCCATAGCCCTGTATCAATCCCCAAACTAATCCCACTGCCCCGGTCTCTCCCCATAGCCCTGAATCAATCCCCAAACTAATCCCACTGCCACGCTCTCTCCCCATAGCCCTGTATCAATCCCAAACTAATCCCACTGCCCCTCTCTCTCCCCAGAGCCCTGTATCAATCCCAAACTAATCCCCCTGCTCCAATCCCCATAGCCCTGTATCAATCCCCAAACTTGTCCCACTCTCCATAGCCCTGTATCAATCCCAAACTAATCCCACTGCCCTGCTCTCTCCCCATAGCCCTGTATCAATTCCCAAACTAATCCCACTGCACCACTCTCCCCATAGTGCTGTATCAATCCCAAACTAATTCCACTTCCCTGCTCTCCCCATAGCACTGTCAATCCTCAAACTAATCCCACTGCCCAGCTCTCTCCCCATAGCCCTGTATCAATCTCAAACTAATCCCACTGCCCCACTGTCTCCCAATAGCCCGCTATCAATCCCGAAATTAATCCTACTGCCCCACTCTCTACCCATAGCCCCGTATCAATCCCAAACTGATCCCACTGCCCCACTCTCTCCCCATAGCCCTGTATCAATCCCCAAACTAATCTCACTGCCCCGCTCTCCCCGTAGCCCTGTATCAATCCCCAAACTAATCCCAGTGCCCTCCTCTCTCCCCATAGCTCTGTATCGATCCCAAACTAATCACTGCCCCACTCTCCCCATAGCCACGTATCAATCCTCAAACTAATCCCGCTGCCCCACTCTCCCTTTAGCCCTCTATCAATCCCCAAACTAATCCCACTGCCCCTCTCTCTCCCCATAGCCCTGTATCAATCCCAAACTAATCCCACTGCCCCACTCTCTCCCCATAGCCCTGTATCAATCCCCAAACTAATCCCCCTGCCCCACTTTCTCCCCATAGCCCTGTATCAATCCCCAAAATAATCCCACTGCCCCTTTCTCACCCCATAGCCCTGTATCAATCCCAAACTAATCCCACTGCCTCGCTCTTTCCCCATAGCCCTGTATCAATCCCAAACTAATCCCACTGCCCCACTCTCCCCATAGCCCTGTATCAATCCCAAACTAATCCCACTGCCCCACTCTCTCCCCATAGCCCTGTATCAATCGCAGACTAATCCCACTGCCCCACTCTCTCCCCATAGCCCTGTTTCAATCCCCAAACTAATCCCACTGTCCCGCTCTCTCCCCAAAGCCCTGTATCAATCCCAAACTAATCCCACTGCCCCACTCTCCCCATAGCCCTGTATCAATCCCAAACTAATCCCACTGCCCCACTCTCTCCCCATAGCCCTGTATCAATCCCAAACTAATCCCACTGTCCCGCTCTCTCCCCATAGCCCTGTATCAATCTCAAACTAATCCCACTGCCCCACTGTCTCCCAATAGCCTACTATCAATCTCCAAATTAATCCCACTGCCCCACTCTCTACCCATAGCCCTGTATCAATCCCAAACTAATCCCACTGCCCCACTCTCTCCCCATAGCCCTGTATCAATCCCAAACTAATCCCACTGCCCCACTCTCTCCCCATAGCCCTGCATCAATCCCAAACGAATCCCACTGCCCCACTCTCTCCCCATAGCCCTGTATCAATCCCAAACTAATCCCACTGCCCCACTCTCTCCCCATAGCCCTGTATCAATCCCAAACTAATCCCACTGCCCCACTCTCTCCCCATAGCCCTGTATCAATCCCAAACGAATCCCACTGCCCCACTCTCTACCCAGAGCCCTGTATCAATCCCAAACGAATCCCACTGCCCCACTCTCTCCCCATAGCCCTGTATCAATCCCAAACTAATCCCACTGCCCCGCTCTCTCCCCATAGCCCTGTATCAATCCCAAACTAATCCCACTGTCCCACTCTCTCCCCATAGCCCTGTATCAATCCCAAACTAATCACACTGCCCCGCTCTCTCCCCATAGCCCTGTATCTACCCCAAACTAATATCACTGCCCCACTCTCTCCCCATAGCCCTGTATCAATCCCAAACTAATCCCACTGCCCCGCTCTCTCCCCATAGCCCTGTATCAATCCCCAAACTAATCCCACTGCCACGCTCTCTCCCCATAGCCCTGTATCAATCCCAAACTAATCCCACTGCCCCACTCTCTCCCCATAGCCCTGTATCAATCCCAAACTAATCGCACTGCCCCACTCTCTCCCCATAGCCCTGAATTAATCCCCAAACTAATCCCACTGCCCTACTCTCTCCCCATAGCCCTGTATCAATCCCCAAACTAATCCCACTGCCCCACTCTCTCCCCATAGCCCTGTATCAATCCCAAACTAATCCCACTGCCCCACTCTCTCCCCATAGCCCTGTATCAATCCCAAACTAATCCCACTGCCCCACTCTCTCCCCATAGCCCTGTATCAATCCCAAACGAATCCCACTGCCCCACTCTCTACCCAGAGCCCTGTATCAATCCCAAACGAATCCCACTGCCCCACTCTCTCCCCATAGCCCTGTATCAATCCCAAACTAATCCCACTGCCCCGCTCTCTCCCCATAGCCCTGTATCAATCCCAAACTAATCCCACTGTCCCACTCTCTCCCCATAGCCCTGTATCAATCCCAAACTAATCACACTGCCCCGCTCTCTCCCCATAGCCCTGTATCTACCCCAAACTAATATCACTGCCCCACTCTCTCCCCATAGCCCTGTATCAATCCCAAACTAATCCCACTGCCCCGCTCTCTCCCCATAGCCCTGTATCAATCCCCAAACTAATCCCACTGCCACGCTCTCTCCCCATAGCCCTGTATCAATCCCAAACTAATCCCACTGCCCCACTCTCTCCCCATAGCCCTGTAGCAATCCCAAACTAATCGCACTGCCCCACTCTCTCCCCATAGCCCTGAATTAATCCCCAAACTAATCCCACTGCCCTACTCTCTCCCCATAGCCCTGTATCAATCCCCAAACTAATCCCACTGCCCTACTCTCTCCCCATAGCCCTGTATCAATCCCCAAACTAATCCCACTGCCCCACTCTCTCCCCATAGCCCTGTATCAATCCCCAAACTAATCCCACTGCCCCGCTCTCTCCCCATAGCCCTGTATCAATCCCCAAACTAATCTCACTGCCCCACTCTCTCCACATAGCCCTGTATCAATCCCAAACTAATCCCACTGCCCCGCTCTCTCCCCATAGCCCTGTATCAATCTCAAGCTAATCCCACTGTCCCACTCTCTCCCCATAGCCCTGTATCAATCCCAAACTAATCTCACTGCCCCGCTCTCTCCCCATAGCCCTGTATCAATCTCAAGCTAATCCCACTGTCCCACTCTCTCCCCATAGCCCTGTATCAATCCCAAACTAATCCCACTGCCCCGCTCTCTCCCCATAGCCCTGTATCAATCCCCAAACTAATCCCACTGCCCCGCTCTCTCCCCATAGCCCTGTATCAATCCCCAAACTAATCCCACTGCCCCACTCTCTCCCCATAGCCCTGTATCAATCCCAAACTAATCCCACTGCCCCGCTCTCTCCCCATAGCCCTGTATCAATCCCCAAACTAATCCCACTGCCCCGGTCTCTCCCCATAGCCCTGAATCAATCCCCAAACTAATCCCACTGCCCCACTCTCTCCCCATAGCCCTGTATCAATCCCAAACTAATCCCACTGCCCCGCTCTCTCCCCATAGCCCTGTATCAATCCCCAAACTAATCCCACTGCCCCGGTCTCTCCCCATAGCCCTGAATCAATCCCCAAACTAATCCCACTGCCACGCTCTCTCCCCATAGCCCTGTATCAATCCCAAACTAATCCCACTGCCCCTCTCTCTCCCCAGAGCCCTGTATCAATCCCAAACTAATCCCCCTGCTCCAATCCCCATAGCCCTGTATCAATCCCCAAACTTGTCCCACTCTCCATAGCCCTGTATCAATCCCAAACTAATCCCACTGCCCTGCTCTCTCCCCATAGCCCTGTATCAATTCCCAAACTAATCCCACTGCACCACTCTCCCCATAGTGCTGTATCAATCCCAAACTAATTCCACTTCCCTGCTCTCCCCACAGCACTGTCAATCCTCAAACTAATCCCACTGCCCAGCTCTCTCCCCATAGCCCTGTATCAATCTCAAACTAATCCCACTGCCCCACTGTCTCCCAATAGCCCGCTATCAATCCCGAAATTAATCCTACTGCCCCACTCTCTACCCATAGCCCCGTATCAATCCCAAACTGATCCCACTGCCCCACTCTCTCCCCATAGCCCTGTATCAATCCCCAAACTAATCTCACTGCCCCGCTCTCCCCGTAGCCCTGTATCAATCCCCAAACTAATCCCAGTGCCCTCCTCTCTCCCCATAGCTCTGTATCGATCCCAAACTAATCACTGCCCCACTCTCCCCATAGCCACGTATCAATCCTCAAACTAATCCCGCTGCCCCACTCTCCCTTTAGCCCTCTATCAATCCCCAAACTAATCCCACTGCCCCTCTCTCTCCCCATAGCCCTGTATCAATCCCAAACTAATCCCACTGCCCCACTCTCTCCCCATAGCCCTGTATCAATCCCCAAACTAATCCCCCTGCCCCACTTTCTCCCCATAGCCCTGTATCAATCCCCAAAATAATCCCACTGCCCCTTTCTCACCCCATAGCCCTGTATCAATCCCAAACTAATCCCACTGCCTCGCTCTTTCCCCATAGCCCTGTATCAATCCCAAACTAATCCCACTGCCCCACTCTCCCCATAGCCCTGTATCAATCCCAAACTAATCCCACTGCCCCACTCTCTCCCCATAGCCCTGTATCAATCGCAGACTAATCCCACTGCCCCACTCTCTCCCCATAGCCCTGTTTCAATCCCCAAACTAATCCCACTGTCCCGCTCTCTCCCCAAAGCCCTGTATCAATCCCAAACTAATCCCACTGCCCCACTCTCCCCATAGCCCTGTATCAATCCCAAACTAATCCCACTGCCCCACTCTCTCCCCATAGCCCTGTATCAATCCCAAACTAATCCCACTGTCCCGCTCTCTCCCCATAGCCCTGTATCAATCTCAAACTAATCCCACTGCCCCACTGTCTCCCAATAGCCTACTATCAATCTCCAAATTAATCCCACTGCCCCACTCTCTACCCATAGCCCTGTATCAATCCCAAACTAATCCCACTGCCCCACTCTCTCCCCATAGCCCTGTATCAATCCCAAACTAATCCCACTGCCCCACTCTCTCCCCATAGCCCTGCATCAATCCCAAACGAATCCCACTGCCCCACTCTCTCCCCATAGCCCTGTATCAATCCCAAACTAATCCCACTGCCCCACTCTCTCCCCATAGCCCTGTATCAATCCCAAACTAATCCCACTGCCCCACTCTCTCCCCATAGCCCTGTATCAATCCCAAACGAATCCCACTGCCCCACTCTCTACCCAGAGCCCTGTATCAATCCCAAACGAATCCCACTGCCCCACTCTCTCCCCATAGCCCTGTATCAATCCCAAACTAATCCCACTGCCCCGCTCTCTCCCCATAGCCCTGTATCAATCCCAAACTAATCCCACTGTCCCACTCTCTCCCCATAGCCCTGTATCAATCCCAAACTAATCACACTGCCCCGCTCTCTCCCCATAGCCCTGTATCTACCCCAAACTAATATCACTGCCCCACTCTCTCCCCATAGCCCTGTATCAATCCCAAACTAATCCCACTGCCCCGCTCTCTCCCCATAGCCCTGTATCAATCCCCAAACTAATCCCACTGCCACGCTCTCTCCCCATAGCCCTGTATCAATCCCAAACTAATCCCACTGCCCCACTCTCTCCCCATAGCCCTGTATCAATCCCAAACTAATCGCACTGCCCCACTCTCTCCCCATAGCCCTGAATTAATCCCCAAACTAATCCCACTGCCCTACTCTCTCCCCATAGCCCTGTATCAATCCCCAAACTAATCCCACTGCCCCACTCTCTCCCCATAGCCCTGTATCAATCCCAAACTAATCCCACTGCCCCACTCTCTCCCCATAGCCCTGTATCAATCCCAAACTAATCCCACTGCCCCACTCTCTCCCCATAGCCCTGTATCAATCCCAAACGAATCCCACTGCCCCACTCTCTACCCAGAGCCCTGTATCAATCCCAAACGAATCCCACTGCCCCACTCTCTCCCCATAGCCCTGTATCAATCCCAAACTAATCCCACTGCCCCGCTCTCTCCCCATAGCCCTGTATCAATCCCAAACTAATCCCACTGTCCCACTCTCTCCCCATAGCCCTGTATCAATCCCAAACTAATCACACTGCCCCGCTCTCTCCCCATAGCCCTGTATCTACCCCAAACTAATATCACTGCCCCACTCTCTCCCCATAGCCCTGTATCAATCCCAAACTAATCCCACTGCCCCGCTCTCTCCCCATAGCCCTGTATCAATCCCCAAACTAATCCCACTGCCACGCTCTCTCCCCATAGCCCTGTATCAATCCCAAACTAATCCCACTGCCCCACTCTCTCCCCATAGCCCTGTAGCAATCCCAAACTAATCGCACTGCCCCACTCTCTCCCCATAGCCCTGAATTAATCCCCAAACTAATCCCACTGCCCTACTCTCTCCCCATAGCCCTGTATCAATCCCCAAACTAATCCCACTGCCCTACTCTCTCCCCATAGCCCTGTATCAATCCCCAAACTAATCCCACTGCCCCACTCTCTCCCCATAGCCCTGTATCAATCCCCAAACTAATCCCACTGCCCCGCTCTCTCCCCATAGCCCTGTATCAATCCCCAAACTAATCTCACTGCCCCACTCTCTCCACATAGCCCTGTATCAATCCCAAACTAATCCCACTGCCCCGCTCTCTCCCCATAGCCCTGTATCAATCTCAAGCTAATCCCACTGTCCCACTCTCTCCCCATAGCCCTGTATCAATCCCAAACTAATCTCACTGCCCCGCTCTCTCCCCATAGCCCTGTATCAATCTCAAGCTAATCCCACTGTCCCACTCTCTCCCCATAGCCCTGTATCAATCCCAAACTAATCCCACTGCCCCGCTCTCTCCCCATAGCCCTGTATCAATCCCCAAACTAATCCCACTGCCCCGCTCTCTCCCCATAGCCCTGTATCAATCCCCAAACTAATCCCACTGCCCCACTCTCTCCCCATAGCCCTGTATCAATCCCAAACTAATCCCACTGCCCCGCTCTCTCCCCATAGCCCTGTATCAATCCCCAAACTAATCCCACTGCCCCGGTCTCTCCCCATAGCCCTGAATCAATCCCCAAACTAATCCCACTGCCACGCTCTCTCCCCATAGCCCTGTATCAATCCCAAACTAATCCCACTGCCCCTCTCTCTCCCCAGAGCCCTGTATCAATCCCAAACTAATCCCCCTGCTCCAATCCCCATAGCCCTGTATCAATCCCCAAACTTGTCCCACTCTCCATAGCCCTGTATCAATCCCAAACTAATCCCACTGCCCTGCTCTCTCCCCATAGCCCTGTATCAATTCCCAAACTAATCCCACTGCACCACTCTCCCCATAGTGCTGTATCAATCCCAAACTAATTCCACTTCCCTGCTCTCCCCATAGCACTGTCAATCCTCAAACTAATCCCACTGCCCAGCTCTCTCCCCATAGCCCTGTATCAATCTCAAACTAATCCCACTGCCCCACTGTCTCCCAATAGCCCGCTATCAATCCCGAAATTAATCCTACTGCCCCACTCTCTACCCATAGCCCCGTATCAATCCCAAACTGATCCCACTGCCCCACTCTCTCCCCATAGCCCTGTATCAATCCCCAAACTAATCTCACTGCCCCGCTCTCCCCGTAGCCCTGTATCAATCCCCAAACTAATCCCAGTGCCCTCCTCTCTCCCCATAGCTCTGTATCGATCCCAAACTAATCACTGCCCCACTCTCCCCATAGCCACGTATCAATCCTCAAACTAATCCCGCTGCCCCACTCTCCCTTTAGCCCTCTATCAATCCCCAAACTAATCCCACTGCCCCTCTCTCTCCCCATAGCCCTGTATCAATCCCAAACTAATCCCACTGCCCCACTCTCTCCCCATAGCCCTGTATCAATCCCCAAACTAATCCCCCTGCCCCACTTTCTCCCCATAGCCCTGTATCAATCCCCAAAATAATCCCACTGCCCCTTTCTCACCCCATAGCCCTGTATCAATCCCAAACTAATCCCACTGCCTCGCTCTTTCCCCATAGCCCTGTATCAATCCCAAACTAATCCCACTGCCCCACTCTCCCCATAGCCCTGTATCAATCCCAAACTAATCCCACTGCCCCACTCTCTCCCCATAGCCCTGTATCAATCGCAGACTAATCCCACTGCCCCACTCTCTCCCCATAGCCCTGTTTCAATCCCCAAACTAATCCCACTGTCCCGCTCTCTCCCCAAAGCCCTGTATCAATCCCAAACTAATCCCACTGCCCCACTCTCCCCATAGCCCTGTATCAATCCCAAACTAATCCCACTGCCCCACTCTCTCCCCATAGCCCTGTATCAATCCCAAACTAATCCCACTGTCCCGCTCTCTCCCCATAGCCCTGTATCAATCTCAAACTAATCCCACTGCCCCACTGTCTCCCAATAGCCTACTATCAATCTCCAAATTAATCCCACTGCCCCACTCTCTACCCATAGCCCTGTATCAATCCCAAACTAATCCCACTGCCCCACTCTCTCCCCATAGCCCTGTATCAATCCCAAACTAATCCCACTGCCCCACTCTCTCCCCATAGCCCTGCATCAATCCCAAACGAATCCCACTGCCCCACTCTCTCCCCATAGCCCTGTATCAATCCCAAACTAATCCCACTGCCCCACTCTCTCCCCATAGCCCTGTATCAATCCCAAACTAATCCCACTGCCCCACTCTCTCCCCATAGCCCTGTATCAATCCCAAACGAATCCCACTGCCCCACTCTCTACCCAGAGCCCTGTATCAATCCCAAACGAATCCCACTGCCCCACTCTCTCCCCATAGCCCTGTATCAATCCCAAACTAATCCCACTGCCCCGCTCTCTCCCCATAGCCCTGTATCAATCCCAAACTAATCCCACTGTCCCACTCTCTCCCCATAGCCCTGTATCAATCCCAAACTAATCACACTGCCCCGCTCTCTCCCCATAGCCCTGTATCTACCCCAAACTAATATCACTGCCCCACTCTCTCCCCATAGCCCTGTATCAATCCCAAACTAATCCCACTGCCCCGCTCTCTCCCCATAGCCCTGTATCAATCCCCAAACTAATCCCACTGCCACGCTCTCTCCCCATAGCCCTGTATCAATCCCAAACTAATCCCACTGCCCCACTCTCTCCCCATAGCCCTGTATCAATCCCAAACTAATCGCACTGCCCCACTCTCTCCCCATAGCCCTGAATTAATCCCCAAACTAATCCCACTGCCCTACTCTCTCCCCATAGCCCTGTATCAATCCCCAAACTAATCCCACTGCCCTACTCTCTCCCCATAGCCCTGTATCAATCCCCAAACTAATCCCACTGCCCCACTCTCTCCCCATAGCCCTGTATCAATCCCCAAACTAATCCCACTGCCCCGCTCTCTCCCCATAGCCCTGTATCAATCCCCAAACTAATCTCACTGCCCCACTCTCTCCACATAGCCCTGTATCAATCCCAAACTAATCCCACTGCCCCGCTCTCTCCCCATAGCCCTGTATCAATCTCAAGCTAATCCCACTGTCCCACTCTCTCCCCATAGCCCTGTATCAATCCCAAACTAATCTCACTGCCCCGCTCTCTCCCCATAGCCCTGTATCAATCTCAAGCTAATCCCACTGTCCCACTCTCTCCCCATAGCCCTGTATCAATCCCAAACTAATCCCACTGCCCCGCTCTCTCCCCATAGCCCTGTATCAATCCCCAAACTAATCCCACTGTCCCGCTCTCTCCCCATAGCCCTGTATCAATCCCCAAACTAATCCCACTGCCCCACTCTCTCCCCATAGCCCTGTATCAATCCCAAACTAATCCCACTGCCCCGCTCTCTCCCCATAGCCCTGTATCAATCCCCAAACTAATCCCACTGCCCCGCTCTCTCCCCATAGCCCTGAATCAATCCCCAAACTAATCCCACTGCCACGCTCTCTCCCCATAGCCCTGTATCAATCCCAAACTAATCCCACTGCCCCTCTCTCTCCCCAGAGCCCTGTATCAATCCCAAACTAATCCCCCTGCTCCAATCCCCATAGCCCTGTATCAATCCCCAAACTTGTCCCACTCTCCATAGCCCTGTATCAATCCCAAACTAATCCCACTGCCCTGCTCTCTCCCCATAGCCCTGTATCAATTCCCAAACTAATCCCACTGCACCACTCTCCCCATAGTGCTGTATCAATCCCAAACTAATTCCACTTCCCTGCTCTCCCCATAGCACTGTCAATCCTCAAACTAATCCCACTGCCCAGCTCTCTCCCCATAGCCCTGTATCAATCTCAAACTAATCCCACTGCCCCACTGTCTCCCAATAGCCCGCTATCAATCCCGAAATTAATCCTACTGCCCCACTCTCTACCCATAGCCCCGTATCAATCCCAAACTGATCCCACTGCCCCACTCTCTCCCCATAGCCCTGTATCAATCCCCAAACTAATCTCACTGCCCCGCTCTCCCCGTAGCCCTGTATCAATCCCCAAACTAATCCCAGTGCCCTCCTCTCTCCCCATAGCTCTGTATCGATCCCAAACTAATCACTGCCCCACTCTCCCCATAGCCACGTATCAATCCTCAAACTAATCCCGCTGCCCCACTCTCCCTTTAGCCCTCTATCAATCCCCAAACTAATCCCACTGCCCCGCTCTCTCCCCATAGCCCTGTATCAATCCCAAACTAATCCCACTGCCCCACTCTCTCCCCATAGCCCTGTATCAATCCCCAAACTAATCCCCCTGCCCCACTCTCTCCCCATAGCCCTGTATCAATCCCCAAAATAATCCCACTGCCCCTTTCTCACCCCATAGCCCTGTATCAATCCCAAACTAATCCCACTGCCTCGCTCTTTCCCCATAGCCCTGTATCAATCCCAAACTAATCCCACTGCCCCACTCTCTCCCCATAGCCCTGTATCAATCCCCAAACTAATCCCCCTGCCCCACTCTCTCCCCATAGCCCTGTATCAATCCCCAAAATAATCCCACTGCCCCTTTCTCACCCCATAGCCCTGTATCAATCCCAAACTAATCCCACTGCCTCGCTCTTTCCCCATAGCCCTGTATCAATCCCAAACTAATCCCACTGCCTCGCTCTTTCCCATAGCCCTGTATCAATCCCAAACTAATCCCCCTGCCCCACTCTCTCCCCATAGCCCTGCATCAATCCCCAAAATAATCCCACTGCCCCTTTCTCACCCCATAGCCCTGTATCAACCCCAAACTAATCCCACTGTCCCACTCTCTCCCCATAGCCCTGTATCAATCCCAAACTAATCCCACTGTCCGGCTCTCTCCTCATAGCCCTGTATCAATCCCAAACTAATCCCACTGCCCCACTCTCCCCATAGCCCTGTATCAATCCCAAACTAATCCCACTGCCCCACTCTCTCCCCATAGCCCTGTATCAATCGCAGACTAATCCCACTGCCCCACTCTCTCCCCATAGCCCTGTTTCAATCCCCAAACTAATCCCACTGTCCCGCTCTCTCCCCATAGCCCTGTATCAATCCCAAACTAATCCCACTGCCCCACTCTCCCCATAGCCCTGTATCAATCCCAAACTAATCCCACTGCCCCACTCTCTCCCCATAGCCCTGTATCAATCCCAAACTAATCCCACTGTCCCGCTCTCTCCCCATAGCCCTGTATCAATCTCAAACTAATCCCACTGCCCCACTGTCTCCCAATAGCCTACTATCAATCTCCAAATTAATCCCACTGCCCCACTCTCTACCCATAGCCCTGTATCAATCCCAAACTAATCCCACAGCCCCACTCTCTCCCCATAGCCCTGTATCAATCCCAAACTAATCCCACTGCCCCACTCTCTCCCCATAGCCCTGTATCAATCCCCAAAATAATCCCACTGCCCCTTTCTCACCCCATAGCCCTGTATCAATCCCAAACTAATCCCACTGCCTCGCTCTTTCCCCATAGCCCTGTATCAATCCCAAACTAATCCCACTGCCCCACTCTCTCCCCATAGCCCTGTATCAATCCCCAAAATAATCCCACTGCCCCTTTCTCACCTCATAGCCCTGTATCAATCCCAAACTAATCCCACTGTCCCACTCTCTCCCCATAGCCCTGTATCAATCCCAAACTAATCCCACTGTCCGGCTCTCTCCTCATAGCCCTGTATCAATCCCGAAATTAATCCCACTGCCCCACTCTCTACCCATAGCCCCGTATCAATCCCAAACTGATCCCACTGCCCCACTCTCTCCCCATAGCCCTGTATCAATCCCCAAACTAATCTCACTGCCCCGCTCTCCCCGTAGCCCTGTATCAATCCCCAAACTAATCCCAGTGCCCTCCTCTCTCCCCATAGCTCTGTATCGATCCCAAACTAATCACTGCCCCACACTCCCCATAGCCACGTATCAATCCTCAAACTAATCCCGCTGCCCCACTCTCCCTTTAGCCCTCTATCAATCCCCAAACTAATCCCACTGCCCCGCTCTCTCCCCATAGCCCTGTATCAATCCCAAACTAATCCCACTGCCCCACTCTCTCCCCATAGCCCTGTATCAATCCCCAAACTAATCCCCCTGCCCCACTCTCTCCCCATAGCCCTGTATCAATCCCCAAAATAATCCCACTGCCCCTTTCTCACCCCATAGCCCTGTATCAATCCCAAACTAATTCCACTGCCTTGCTCTTTCCCCATAGCCCTGTATCAATCCCAAACTAATCCCACTGCCCCACTCTCTCCCCATAGCCCTGTATCAATCCCCAAAATAATCCCACTGCCCCTTTCTCACCCCATAGCCCTGTATCAATCCCAAACTAATCCCACTGTCCCACTCTCTCCCCATAGCCCTGTATCAATCCCAAACTAATCCCACTGTCCGGCTCTCTCCTCATAGCCCTGTATCAATCCCAAACTAATCCCACTGCCCCACTCTCCCCATAGCCCTGTATCAATCCCAAACTAATCCCACTGCCCCACTCTCTCCCCATAGCCCTGTATCAATCGCAGACTAATCCCACTGCCCCACTCTCTCCCCATAGCCCTGTTTCAATCCCCAAACTAATCCCACTGTCCCGCTCTCTCCCCATAGCCCTGTATCAATCCCAAACTAATCCCACTGCCCCACTCTCCCCATAGCCCTGTATCAATCCCAAACTAATCCCACTGCCCCACTCTCTCCCCATAGCCCTGTATCAATCCCAAACTAATCCCACTGTCCCGCTCTCTCCCCATAGCCCTGTATCAATCTCAAACTAATCCCACTGCCCCACTGTCTCCCAATAGCCTACTATCAATCTCCAAATTAATCCCACTGCCCCACTCTCTACCCATAGCCCTGTATCAATCCCAAACTAATCCCACTGCCCCACTCTCTCCCCATAGCCCTGTATCAATCCCAAACTAATCCCACTGCCCCACTCTCTCCCCATAGCCCTGTATCAATCCCAAACGAATCCCACTGCCCCACTCTCTCCCCATAGCCCTGTATCAATCCCAAACTAATCCCACTGCCCCACTCTCTCCCCATAGCCCTGTATCAATCCCCAAAATAATCCCACTGCCCCTTTCTCACCCCATAGCCCTGTATCAATCCCAAACTAATCCCACTGCCTCGCTCTTTCCCCATAGCCCTGTATCAATCCCAAACTAATCCCACTGCCCCACTCTCTCCCCATAGCCCTGTATCAATCCCCAAAATAATCCCACTGCCCCTTTCTCACCTCATAGCCCTGTATCAATCCCAAACTAATCCCACTGTCCCGCTCTCTCCCCATAGCCCTGTATCAATCTCAAACTAATCCCACTGCCCCACTGTCTCCCAATAGCCTACTATCAATCTCCAAATTAATCCCACTGCCCCACTCTCTACCCATAGCCCTGTATCAATCCCAAACTAATCCCACTGCCCCACTCTCTCCCCATAGCCCTGTATCAATCCCAAACTAATCCCACTGCCCCACTCTCTCCCCATAGCCCTGTATCAATCCCAAACGAATCCCACTGCCCCACTCTCTCCCCATAGCCCTGTATCAATCCCAAACTAATCCCACTGCCCCACTCTCTCCCCATAGCCCTGTATCAATCCCCAAAATAATCCCACTGCCCCTTTCTCACCCCATAGCCCTGTATCAATCCCAAACTAATCCCACTGCCTCGCTCTTTCCCCATAGCCCTGTATCAATCCCAAACTAATCCCACTGCCCCACTCTCTCCCCATAGCCCTGTATCAATCCCCAAAATAATCCCACTGCCCCTTTCTCACCTCATAGCCCTGTATCAATCCCAAACTAATCCCACTGTCCCACTCTCTCCCCATAGCCCTGTATCAATCCCAAACTAATCCCACTGTCCGGCTCTCTCCTCATAGCCCTGTATCAATCCCAAACTAATCCCACTGCCCCACTCTCCCCATAGCCCTGTATCAATCCCAAACTAATCCCACTGCCCCACTCTCTCCCCATAGCCCTGTATCAATCGCAGACTAATCCCACTGCCCCACTCTCTCCCCATAGCCCTGTTTCAATCCCCAAACTAATCCCACTGTCCCGCTCTCTCCCCATAGCCCTGTATCAATCCCAAACTAATCCCACTGCCCCACTCTCCCCATAGCCCTGTATCAATCCCAAACTAATCCCACTGCCCCACTCTCTCCCCATAGCCCTGTATCAATCCCAAACTAATCCCACTGTCCCGCTCTCTCCCCATAGCCCTGTATCAATCTCAAACTAATCCCACTGCCCCACTGTCTCCCAATAGCCTACTATCAATCTCCAAATTAATCCCACTGCCCCACTCTCTACCCATAGCCCTGTATCAATCCCAAACTAATCCCACTGCCCCACTCTCTCCCCATAGCCCTGTATCAATCCCAAACTAATCCCACTGCCCCACTCTCTCCCCATAGCCCTGCATCAATCCCAAACGAATCCCACTGCCCCACTCTCTCCCCATAGCCCTGTATCAATCCCAAACTAATCCCACTGCCCCACTCTCTCCCCATAGCCCTGTATCAATCCCAAACTAATCCCACTGCCCCACTCTCTCCCCATAGCCCTGTATCAATCCCAAACGAATCCCACTGCCCCACTCTCTACCCAGAGCCCTGTATCAATCCCAAACGAATCCCACTGCCCCACTCTCTCCCCATAGCCCTGTATCAATCCCAAACTAATCCCACTGCCCCGCTCTCTCCCCATAGCCCTGTATCAATCCCAAACAAATCCCACTGTCCCACTCTCTCCCCATAGCCCTGTATCAATCCCAAACTAATCACACTGCCCCGCTCTCTCCCCATAGCCCTGTATCTACCCCAAACTAATATCACTGCCCCACTCTCTCCCCATAGCCCTGTATCAATCCCAAACTAATCCCACTGCCCCGCTCTCTCCCCATAGCCCTGTATCAATCCCCAAACTAATCCCACTGCCACGCTCTCTCCCCATAGCCCTGTATCAATCCCAAACTAATCCCACTGCCCCACTCTCTCCCCATAGCCCTGTATCAATCCCAAACTAATCGCACTGCCCCACTCTCTCCCCATAGCCCTGAATTAATCCCCAAACTAATCCCACTGCCCTACTCTCTCCCCATAGCCCTGTATCAATCCCCAAACTAATCCCACTGCCCTACTCTCTCCCCATAGCCCTGTATCAATCCCCAAACTAATCCCACTGCCCCACTCTCTCCCCATAGCCCTGTATCAATCCCCAAACTAATCCCACTGCCCCGCTCTCTCCCCATAGCCCTGTATCAATCCCCAAACTAATCTCACTGCCCCACTCTCTCCACATAGCCCTGTATCAATCCCAAACTAATCCCACTGCCCCGCTCTCTCCCCATAGCCCTGTATCAATCTCAAGCTAATCCCACTGTCCCACTCTCTCCCCATAGCCCTGTATCAATCCCAAACTAATCTCACTGCCCCGCTCTCTCCCCATAGCCCTGTATCAATCTCAAGCTAATCCCACTGTCCCACTCTCTCCCCATAGCCCTGTATCAATCCCAAACTAATCCCACTGCCCCGCTCTCTCCCCATCGCCCTGTACCAATCCCCAAACTAATCCCACTGCCCCGCTCTCTCCCCATAGCCCTGTATCAATCCCAAAACTAATCCCACTGCCCCACTCTCTCCCCATAGCCCTGTATCAATCCCAAACTAATCCCACTGCCCCGCTCTCTCCCCATAGCCCTGTATCAATCCCCAAACTAATCCCACTGCCCCGCTCTCTCCCCATAGCCCTGAATCAATCCCCAAACTAATCCCACTGCCACGCTCTCTCCCCATAGCCCTGTATCAATCCCAAACTAATCCCACTGCCCCTCTCTCTCCCCAGAGCCCTGTATCAATCCCAAACTAATCCCCCTGCTCCAATCCCCATAGCCCTGTATCAATCCCCAAACTTGTCCCACTCTCCATAGCCCTGTATCAATCCCAAACTAATCCCACTGCCCTGCTCTCTCCCCATAGCCCTGTATCAATTCCCAAACTAATCCCACTGCACCACTCTCCCCATAGTGCTGTATCAATCCCAAACTAATTCCACTTCCCTGCTCTCCCCATAGCACTGTCAATCCTCAAACTAATTCCACTGCCCAGCTCTCTCCCCATAGCCCTGTATCAATCTCAAACTAATCCCAATGCCCCGCTCTCCCAATAGCCCACTATCAATCCCATAATTAATCCCACTGCCCCACTCTCTACCCATAGCCCCGTATCAATCCCAAACTGATCCCACTGCCCCACTCTCTCCCCATAGCCCTGTATCAATCCCCAAACTAATCTCACTGCCCCGCTCTCCCCGTAGCCCTGTATCAATCCCCAAACTAATCCCAGTGCCCTCCTCTCTCCCCATAGCTCTGTATCGATCCCAAACTAATCACTGCCCCACTCTCCCCATAGCCACGTATCAATCCTCAAACTAATCCCGCTGCCCCACTCTCCCTTTAGCCCTCTATCAATCCCCAAACTAATCCCACTGCCCCGCTCTCTCCCCATAGCCCTGTATCAATCCCAAACTAATCCCACTGCCCCACTCTCTCCCCATAGCCCTGTATCAATCCCCAAACTAATCCCCCTGCCCCACTCTCTCCCCATAGCCCTGTATCAATCCCCAAAATAATCCCACTGCCCCTTTCTCACCCCATAGCCCTGTATCAATCCCAAACTAATCCCACTGCCTCGCTCTTTCCCCATAGCCCTGTATCAATCCCAAACTAATCCCACTGCCCCACTCTCTCCCCATAGCCCTGTATCAATCCCCAAAATAATCCCACTGCCCCTTTCTCACCCCATAGCCCTGTATCAATCCCAAACTAATCCCACTGTCCCACTCTCTCCCCATAGCCCTGTATCAATCCCAAACTAATCCCACTGTCCGGCTCTCTCCTCATAGCCCTGTATCAATCCCAAACTAATCCCACTGCCCCACTCTCCCCATAGCCCTGTATCAATCGCAGACTAATCCCACTGCCCCACTCTCTCCCCATAGCCCTGTTTCAATCCCCAAACTAATCCCACTGTCCCGCTCTCTCCCCATAGCCCTGTATCAATCCCAAACTAATCCCACTGCCCCACTCTCCCCATAGCCCTGTATCAATCCCAAACTAATCCCACTGCCCCACTCTCTCCCCATAGCCCTGTATCAATCCCAAACTAATCCCACTGTCCCGCTCTCTCCCCATAGCCCTGTATCAATCTCAAACTAATCCCACTGCCCCACTGTCTCCCAATAGCCTACTATCAATCTCCAAATTAATCCCACTGCCCCACTCTCTACCCATAGCCCTGTATCAATCCCAAACTAATCCCACTGCCCCACTCTCTCCCCATAGCCCTGTATCAATCCCAAACTAATCCCACTGCCCCACTCTCTCCCCATAGCCCTGTATCAATCCCAAACGAATCCCACTGCCCCACTCTCTCCCCATAGCCCTGTATCAATCCCAAACTAATCCCACTGCCCCACTCTCTCCCCATAGCCCTGTATCAATCCCCAAAATAATCCCACTGCCCCTTTCTCACCCCATAGCCCTGTATCAATCCCAAACTAATCCCACTGCCTCGCTCTTTCCCCATAGCCCTGTATCAATCCCAAACTAATCCCACTGCCCCACTCTCTCCCCATAGCCCTGTATCAATCCCCAAAATAATCCCACTGCCCCTTTCTCACCTCATAGCCCTGTATCAATCCCAAACTAATCCCACTGTCCCACTCTCTCCCCATAGCCCTGTATCAATCCCAAACTAATCCCACTGTCCGGCTCTCTCCTCATAGCCCTGTATCAATCCCAAACTAATCCCACTGCCCCACTCTCCCCATAGCCCTGTATCAATCCCAAACTAATCCCACTGCCCCACTCTCTCCCCATAGCCCTGTATCAATCGCAGACTAATCCCACTGCCCCACTCTCTCCCCATAGCCCTGTTTCAATCCCCAAACTAATCCCACTGTCCCGCTCTCTCCCCATAGCCCTGTATCAATCCCAAACTAATCCCACTGCCCCACTCTCCCCATAGCCCTGTATCAATCCCAAACTAATCCCACTGCCCCACTCTCTCCCCATAGCCCTGTATCAATCGCAAACTAATCCCACTGTCCCGCTCTCTCCCCATAGCCCTGTATCAATCTCAAACTAATCCCACTGCCCCACTGTCTCCCAATAGCCTACTATCAATCTCCAAATTAATCCCACTGCCCCACTCTCTACCCATAGCCCTGTATCAATCCCAAACTAATCCCACTGCCCCACTCTCTCCCCATAGCCCTGTATCAATCCCAAACTAATCCCACTGCCCCACTCTCTCCCCATAGCCCTGCATCAATCCCAAACGAATCCCACTGCCCCACTCTCTCCCCATAGCCCTGTATCAATCCCAAACTAATCCCACTGCCCCACTCTCTCCCCATAGCCCTGTATCAATCCCAAACTAATCCCACTGCCCCACTCTCTCCCCATAGCCCTGTATCAATCCCAAACGAATCCCACTGCCCCACTCTCTAGCCAGAGCCCTGTATCAATCCCAAACGAATCCCACTGCCCCACTCTCTCCCCATAGCCCTGTATCAATCCCAAACTAATCCCACTGCCCCGCTCTCTCCCCATAGCCCTGTATCAATCCCAAACTAATCCCACTGTCCCACTCTCTCCCCATAGCCCTGTATCAATCCCAAACTAATCACACTGCCCCGCTCTCTCCCCATAGCCCTGTATCTACCCCAAACTAATATCACTGCCCCACTCTCTCCCCATAGCCCTGTATCAATCCCAAACTAATCCCACTGCCCCGCTCTCTCCCCATAGCCCTGTATCAATCCCCAAACTAATCCCACTGCCACGCTCTCTCCCCATAGCCCTGTATCAATCCCAAACTAATCCCACTGCCCCACTCTCTCCCCATAGCCCTGTATCAATCCCAAACTAATCGCACTGCCCCACTCTCTCCCCATCGCCCTGAATTAATCCCCAAACTAATCCCACTGCCCTACTCTCTCCCCATAGCCCTGTATCAATCCCCAAACTAATCCCACTGCCCTACTCTCTCCCCATAGCCCTGTATCAATCCCCAAACTAATCCCACTGCCCCACTCTCTCCCCATAGCCCTGTATCAATCCCCAAACTAATCCCACTGCCCCGCTCTCTCCCCATAGCCCTGTATCAATCCCCAAACTAATCTCACTGCCCCACTCTCTCCACATAGCCCTGTATCAATCCCAAACTAATCCCACTGCCCCGCTCTCTCCCCATAGCCCTGTATCAATCTCAAGCTAATCCCACTGTCCCACTCTCTCCCCATAGCCCTGTATCAATCCCAAACTAATCTCACTGCCCCGCTCTCTCCCCATAGCCCTGTATCAATCTCAAGCTAATCCCACTGTCCCACTCTCTCCCCATAGCCCTGTATCAATCCCAAACTAATCCCACTGCCCCGCTCTCTCCCCATAGCCCTGTATCAATCCCCAAACTAATCCCACTGCCCCGCTCTCTCCCCATAGCCCTGTATCAATCCCCAAACTAATCCCACTGCCCCACTCTCTCCCCATAGCCCTGTATCAATCCCAAACTAATCCCACTGCCCCGCTCTCTCCCCATAGCCCTGTATCAATCCCCAAACTAATCCCACTGCCCCGCTCTCTCCCCATAGCCCTGAATCAATCCCCAAACTAATCCCACTGCCACGCTCTCTCCCCATAGCCCTGTATCAATCCCAAACTAATCCCACTGCCCCTCTCTCTCCCCAGAGCCCTGTATCAATCCCAAACTAATCCCCCTGCTCCAATCCCCATAGCCCTGTATCAATCCCCAAACTTGTCCCACTCTCCATAGCCCTGTATCAATCCCAAACTAATCCCACTGCCCTGCTCTCTCCCCATAGCCCTGTATCAATTCCCAAACTAATCCCACTGCACCACTCTCCCCATAGTGCTGTATCAATCCCAAACTAATTCCACTTCCCTGCTCTCCCCATAGCACTGTCAATCCTCAAACTAATCCCACTGCCCAGCTCTCTCCCCATAGCCCTGTATCAATCTCAAACTAATCCCAATGCCCCACTGTCTCCCAATAGCCCACTATCAATCCCGAAATTAATCCCACTGCCCCACTCTCTACCCATAGCCCCGTATCAATCCCAAACTGATCCCATTGCCCCACTCTCTCCCCATAGCCCTGTATCAATCCCCAAACTAATCTCACTGCCCCGCTCTCCCCGTAGCCCTGTATCAATCCCCAAACTAATCCCAGTGCCCTCCTCTCTCCCCATAGCCCTGTATCGATCCCAAACTAATCACTGCCCCACTCTCCCCATAGCCACGTATCAATCCTCAAACTAATCCCGCTGCCCCACTCTCCCTTTAGCCCTCTATCAATCCCCAAACTAATCCCACTGCCCCGCTCTCTCCCCATAGCCCTGTATCAATCCCAAACTAATCCCACTGCCCCACTCTCTCCCCATAGCCCTGTATCAATCCCCAAACTAATCCCCCTGCCCCACTCTCTCCCCATAGCCCTGTATCAATCCCCAAAATAATCCCACTGCCCCTTTCTCACCCCATAGCCCTGTATCAATCCCAAACTAATCCCACTGCCTCGCTCTTTTCCCATAGCCCTGTATCAATCCCAAACTAATCCCACTGCCCCACTCTCTCCCCATAGCCCTGTATCAATCCCCAAAATAATCCCACTGCCCCTTTCTCACCCCATAGCCCTGTATCAATCCCAAACTAATCCCACTGTCCCACTCTCTCCCCATAGCCCTGTATCAATCCCAAACTAATCCCACTGTCCGGCTCTCTCCTCATAGCCCTGTATCAATCCCAAACTAATCCCACTGCCCCACTCTCCCCATAGCCCTGTATCAATCCCAAACTAATCCCACTGCCCCACTCTCTCCCCATAGCCCTGTATCAATCGCAGACTAATCCCACTGCCCCACTCTCTCCCCATAGCCCTGTTTCAATCCCCAAACTAATCCCACTGTCCCGCTCTCTCCCCATAGCCCTGTATCAATCCCAAACTAATCCCACTGCCCCACTCTCCCCATAGCCCTGTATCAATCCCAAACTAATCCCACTGCCCCACTCTCTCCCCATAGCCCTGTATCAATCCCAAACTAATCCCACTGTCCCGCTCTCTCCCCATAGCCCTGTATCAATCTCAATCTAATCCCACTGCCCCACTGTCTCCCAATAGCCTACTATCAATCTCCAAATTAATCCCACTGCCCCACTCTCTACCCATAGCCCTGTATCAATCCCAAACTAATCCCACTGCCCCACTCTCTCCCCATAGCCCTGTATCAATCCCAAACTAATCCCACTGCCCCACTCTCTCCCCATAGCCCTGTATCAATCCCCAAAATAATCCCACTGCCCCTTTCTCACCCCATAGCCCTGTATCAATCCCAAACTAATCCCACTGCCTCGCTCTTTCCCCATAGCCCTGTATCAATCCCAAACTAATCCCACTGCCCCACTCTCTCCCCATAGCCCTGTATCAATCCCCAAAATAATCCCACTGCCCCTTTCTCACCTCATAGCCCTGTATCAATCCCAAACTAATCCCACTGTCCCACTCTCTCCCCATAGCCCTGTATCAATCCCAAACTAATCCCACTGTCCGGCTCTCTCCTCATAGCCCTGTATCAATCCCAAACTAATCCCACTGCCCCACTCTCCCCATAGCCCTGTATCAATCCCAAACTAATCCCACTGCCCCACTCTCTCCCCATAGCCCTGTATCAATCGCAGACTAATCCCACTGCCCCACTCTCTCCCCATAGCCCTGTTTCAATCCCCAAACTAATCCCACTGTCCCGCTCTCTCCCCATAGCCCTGTATCAATCCCAAACTAATCCCACTGCCCCACTCTCCCCATAGCCCTGTATCAATCCCAAACTAATCCCACTGCCCCACTCTCTCCCCATAGCCCTGTATCAATCCCAAACTAATCCCACTGTCCCGCTCTCTCCCCATAGCCCTGTATCAATCTCAAACTAATCCCACTGCCCCACTGTCTCCCAATAGCCTACTATCAATCTCCAAATTAATCCCACTGCCCCACTCTCTACCCAAAGCCCTGTATCAATCCCAAACTAATCCCACTGCCCCACTCTCTCCCCATAGCCCTGTATCAATCCCAAACTAATCCCACTGCCCCACTCTCTCCCCATAGCCCTGTATCAATCCCCAAACTAATCCCACTGCCCCGCTCTCTCCCCATAGCCCTGTATCAATCCCCAAACTAATCTCACTGCCCCACTCTCTCCACATAGCCCTGTATCAATCCCAAACTAATCCCACTGCCCCGCTCTCTCCCCATAGCCCTGTATCAATCCCCAAACTAATCCCACTGCCCCACTCTCTCCCCATAGCCCTGTATCAATCCCAAACTAATCCCACTGCCCCGCTCTCTCCCCATAGCCCTGTATCAATCCCCAAACTAATCCCACTGCCCCGCTCTCTCCCCATAGCCCTGAATCAATCCCCAAACTAATCCCACTGCCACGCTCTCTCCCCATAGCCCTGTATCAATCCCAAACTAATCCCACTGCCCCTCTCTCTCCCCAGAGCCCTGTATCAATCCCAAACTAATCCCCCTGCTCCAATCCCCATAGCCCTGTATCAATCCCCAAACTTGTCCCACTCTCCATAGCCCTGTATCAATCCCAAACTAATCCCACTGCCCTGCTCTCTCCCCATAGCCCTGTATCAATTCCCAAACTAATCCCACTGCACCACTCTCCCCATAGTGCTGTATCAATCCCAAACTAATTCCACTTCCCTGCTCTCCCCATAGCACTGTCAATCCTCAAACTAATCCCACTGCCCAGCTCTCTCCCCATAGCCCTGTATCAATCTCAAACTAATCCCACTGCCCCACTGTCTCCCAATAGCCCGCTATCAATCCCGAAATTAATCCCACTGCCCCACTCTCTACCCATAGCCCCGTATCAATCCCAAACTGATCCCACTGCCCCACTCTCTCCCCATAGCCCTGTATCAATCCCCAAACTAATCTCACTGCCCCGCTCTCCCCGTAGCCCTGTATCAATCCCCAAACTAATCCCAGTGCCCTCCTCTCTCCCCATAGCTCTGTATCGATCCCAAACTAATCACTGCCCCACTCTCCCCATAGCCACGTATCAATCCTCAAACTAATCCCGCTGCCCCACTCTCCCTTTAGCCCTCTATCAATCCCCAAACTAATCCCACTGCCCCGCTCTCTCCCCATAGCCCTGTATCAATCCCAAACTAATCCCACTGCCCCACTCTCTCCCCATAGCCCTGTATCAATCGCCAAACTAATCCCCCTGCCCCACTCTCTCCCCATAGCCCTGTATCAATCCCCAAAATAATCCCACTGCCCCTTTCTCACCCCATAGCCCTGTATCAATCCCAAACTAATCCCACTGCCTCGCTCTTTCCCCATAGCCCTGTATCAATCGCAAACTAATCCCACTGCCCCACTCTCTCCCCATAGCCCTGTATCAATCCCCAAAATAATCCCACTGCCCCTTTCTCACCCCATAGCCCTGTATCAATCCCAAACTAATCCCACTGTCCCACTCTCTCCCCATAGCCCTGTATCAATCCCAAACTAATCCCACTGTCCGGCTCTCTCCTCATAGCCCTGTATCAATCCCAAACTAATCCCACTGCCCCACTCTCCCCATAGCCCTGTATCAATCCCAAACTAATCCCACTGCCCCACTCTCTCCCCATAGCCCTGTATCAATCGCAGACTAATCCCACTGCCCCACTCTCTCCCCATAGCCCTGTTTCAATCCCCAAACTAATCCCACTGTCCCGCTCTCTCCCCATAGCCCTGTATCAATCCCAAACTAATCCCACTGCCCCACTCTCCCCATAGCCCTGTATCAATCCCAAACTAATCCCACTGCCCCACTCTCTCCCCATAGCCCTGTATCAATCCCAAACTAATCCCACTGTCCCGCTCTCTCCCCATAGCCCTGTATCAATCTCAAACTAATCCCACTGCCCCACTGTCTCCCAATAGCCTACTATCAATCTCCAAATTAATCCCACTGCCCCACTCTCTACCCATAGCCCTGTATCAATTCCAAACTAATCCCACTGCCCCACTCTCTCCCCATAGCCCTGTATCAATCCCAAACTAATCCCACTGCCCCACTCTCTCCCCATAGCCCTGTATCAATCCCCAAAATAATCCCACTGCCCCTTTCTCACCCCATAGCCCTGTATCAATCCCAAACTAATCCCACTGCCTCGCTCTTTCCCCATAGCCCTGTATCAATCCCAAACTAATCCCACTGCCCCACTCTCTCCCCATAGCCCTGTATCAATCCCCAAAATAATCCCACTGCCCCTTTCTCACCTCATAGCCCTGTATCAATCCCAAACTAATCCCACTGTCCCACTCTCTCCCCATAGCCCTGTATCAATCCCAAACTAATCCCACTGCCCCACTCTCTCCCCATAGCCCTGTTTCAATCCCCAACTAATCCCACTGTCCCGCTCTCCCCATAGCCCTGTATCAATCCCAAACTAATCCCACTGCCCCACTCTCCCCATAGCCCTGTATCAATCCCAAACTAATCCCACTGCCCCACTCTCTCCCCATAGCCCTGTATCAATCCCAAACTAATCCCACTGTCCCGCTCTCTCCCCATAGCCCTGTATCAATCTCAAACTAATCCCACTGCCCCACTGTCTCCCAATAGCCTACTATCAATCTCCAAATTAATCCCACTGCCCCACGCTCTACCCATAGCCCTGTATCAATCCCAAACTAATCCCACTGCCCCACTCTCTCCCCATAGCCCTGTATCAATCCCAAACTAATCCCACTGCCCCACTCTCTCCCCATAGCCCTGTATCAATCCCAAACGAATCCCACTGCCCCACTCTCTCCCCATAGCCCTGTATCAATCCCAAACTAATCCCACTGCCCCACTCTCTCCCCATAGCCCTGTATCAATCCGAAACTAATCCCACTGCCCCACTCTCTCCCCATAGCCCTGTATCAATCCCAAACGAATCCCACTGCCCCACTCTCTACCCAGAGCCCTGTATCAATCCCAAACGAATCCCACTGCCCCACTCTCTCCCCATAGCCCTGTATCAATCCCAAACTAATCCCACTGCCCCGCTCTCTCCCCATAGCCCTGTATCAATCCCAAACTAATCCCACTGTCCCACTCTCTCCCCATAGCCCTGTATCAATCCCAAACTAATCACACTGCCCCGCTCTCTCCCCATAGCCCTGTATCTACCCCAAACTAATATCACTGCCCCACTCTCTCCCCATAGCCCTGTATCAATCCCAAACTAATCCCACTGCCCCGCTCTCTCCCCATAGCCCTGTATCAATCCCCAAACTAATCCCACTGCCACGCTCTCTCCCCATAGCCCTGTATCAATCCCAAACTAATCCCACTGCCCCACTCTCTCCCCATAGCCCTGTATCAATCCCAAACTAATCGCACTGCCCCACTCTCTCCCCATAGCCCTGAATTAATCCCCAAACTAATCCCACTGCCCTACTCTCTCCCCATAGCCCTGTATCAATCCCCAAACTAATCCCACTGCCCTACTCTCTCCCCATAGCCCTGTATCAATCCCCAAACTAATCCCACTGCCCCACTCTCTCCCCATAGCCCTATATCAATCCCCAAACTAATCCCACTGCCCCGCTCTCTCCCCATGGCCCTGTATCAATCCCCAAACTAATCTCACTGCCCCACTCTCTCCACATAGCCCTGCATCAATCCCAAACTAATCCCACTGCCCCGCTCTCTCCCCATAGCCCTGTATCAATCTCAAGCTAATCCCACTGTCCCACTCTCTCCCCATAGCCCTGTATAAATCCCAAACTAATCTCACTGCCCCGCTCTCTCCCCATAGCCCTGTATCAATCTCAAGCTAATCCCACTGTCCCACTCTCTCCCCATAGCCCTGTATCAATCCCAAACTAATCCCACTGCCCCGCTCTCTCCCCATAGCCCTGTATCAATCCCCAAACTAATCCCACTGCCCCGCTCTCTCCCCATAGCCCTGTATCAATCCCCAAACTAATCCCACTGCCCCACTCTCTCCCCATAGCCCTGTATCAATCCCAAACTAATCCCACTGCCCCGCTCTCTCCCCATAGCCCTGTATCAATCCCCAAACTAATCCCACTGCCCCGCTCTCTCCCCATAGCCCTGAATCAATCCCCAAACTAATCCCACTGCCACGCTCTCTCCCCATAGCCCTGTATCAATCCCAAACTAATCCCACTGCCCCTCTCTCTCCCCAGAGCCCTGTATCAATCCCAAACTAATCCCCCTGCTCCAATCCCCATAGCCCTGTATCAATCCCCAAACTTGTCCCACTCTCCATAGCCCTGTATCAATCCCAAACTAATCCCACTGCCCTGCTCTCTCCCCATAGCCCTGTATCAATTCCCAAACTAATCCCACTGCACCACTCTCCCCATAGTGCTGTATCAATCCCAAACTAATTCCACTTCCCTGCTCTCCCCATAGCACTGTCAATCCTCAAACTAATCCCACTGCCCAGCTCTCTCCCCATAGCCCTGTATCAATCTCAAACTAATCCCACTGCCCCACTGTCTCCCAATAGCCCGCTATCAATCCCGAAATTAATCCCACTGCCCCACTCTCTACCCATAGCCCCGTATCAATCCCAAACTGATCCCACTGCCCCACTCTCTCCCCATAGCCCTGTATCAATCCCCAAACTAATCTCACTGCCCCGCTCTCCCCGTAGCCCTGTATCAATCCCCAAACTAATCCCAGTGCCCTCCTCTCTCCCCATAGCTCTGTATCGATCCCAAACTAATCACTGCCCCACTCTCCCCATAGCCACGTATCAATCCTCAAACTAATCCCGCTGCCCCACTCTCCCTTTAGCCCTCTATCAATCCCCAAACTAATCCCACTGCCCCGCTCTCTCCCCATAGCCCTGTATCAATCCCAAACTAATCCCACTGCCCCACTCTCTCCCCATAGCCCTGTATCAATCCCCAAACTAATCCCCCTGCCCCACTCTCTCCCCATAGCCCTGTATCAATCCCCAAAATAATCCCACTGCCCCTTTCTCACCCCATAGCCCTGTATCAATCCCAAACTAATCCCACTGCCTCGCTCTTTCCCCATAGCCCTGTATCAATCCCAAACTAATCCCACTGCCCCACTCTCTCCCCATAGCCCTGTATCAATCCCCAAAATAATCCCACTGCCCCTTTCTCACCCCATAGCCCTGTATCAATCCCAAACTAATCCCACTGCCCCACTCTCTCCCCATAGCCCTATATCAATCCCAAACTAATCCCACTGTCCGGCTCTCTCCTCATAGCCCTGTATCAATCCCAAACTATTCCCACTGCCCCACTCTCCCCATAGCCCTGTATCAATCCCAAACTAATCCCACTGCCCCACTCTCTCCCCATAGCCCTGTATCAATCGCAGACTAATCCCACTGCCCCACTCTCTCCCCATAGCCCTGTTTCAATCCCCAAACTAATCCCACTGTCCCGCTCTCTCCCCATAGCCCTGTATCAATCCCAAACTAATCCCACTGCCCCACTCTCCCCGTAACCCTGTATCAATCCCAAACTAATCCCACTGCCCCACTCTCTCCCCATAGCCCTGTATCAATCCCAAACTAATCCCACTGTCCCGCTCTCTCCCCATAGCCCTGTATCAATCTCAAACTAATCCCACTGCCCCACTGTCTCCCAATAGCCTACTATCAATCTCCAAATTAATCCCACTGCCCCACTCTCTACCCATAGCCCTGTATCAATCCCAAACTAATCCCACTGCCCCACTCTCTCCCCATAGCCCTGTATCAATCCCAAACTAATCCCACTGCCCCACTCTCTCCCCATAGCCCTGTATCAATCCCAAACGAATCCCACTGCCCCACTCTCTCCCCATAGCCCTGTATCAATCCCAAACTAATCCCACTGCCCCACTCTCTCCCCATTGCCCTGTATCAATCCCCAAAATAATCCCACTGCCCCTTTCTCACCCCATAGCCCTGTATCAATCCCAAACTAATCCCACTGCCTCGCTCTTTCCCCATAGCCCTGTATCAATCCCAAACTAATCCCACTGCCCCACTCTCTCCCCATAGCCCTGTATCAATCCCCAAAATAATCCCACTGCCCCTTTCTCACCCCATAGCCCTGTATCAATCCCAAACTAATCCCACTGTCCCACTCTCTCCCCATAGCCCTGTATTAATCTCAAACTAATCCCACTGCCCCACTGTCTCCCAATAGCCTACTATCAATCTCCAAATTAATCCCACTGCCCCACTCTCTACCCATAGCCCTGTATCAATCCCAAACTAATCCCACTGCCCCACTCTCTCCCCATAGCCCTGTATCAATCCCAAACTAATCCCACTGCCCCACTCTCTCCCCATAGCCCTGTATCAATCCCAAACGAATCCCACTGCCCCACTCTCTCCCCATAGCCCTGTATCAATCCCAAACTAATCCCACTGCCCCACTCTCTCCCCATAGCCCTGTATCAATCCCAAACTAATCCCACTGCCCCACTCTCTCCCCATAGCCCTGTATCAATCCCAAACGAATCCCACTGCCCCACTCTCTACCCAGAGCCCTGTATCAATCCCAAACGAATCCCACTGCCCCACTCTCTCCCCATAGCCCTGTATCAATCCCAAACTAATCCCACTGCCCCGCTCTCTCCCCATAGCCCTGTATCAATCCCAAACTAATCCCACTGTCCCACTCTCTCCCCATAGCCCTGTATCAATCCCAAACTAATCACACTGCCCCGCTCTCTCCCCATAGCCCTGTATCTACCCCAAACTAATATCACTGCCCCACTCTCTCCCCATAGCCCTGTATCAATCCCAAACTAATCCCACTGCCCCGCTCTCTCCCCATAGCCCTGTATCAATCCCCAAACTAATCCCACTGCCACGCTCTCTCCCCATAGCCCTGTATCAATCCCAAACTAATCCCACTGCCCCACTCTCTCCCCATAGCCCTGTATCAATCCCAAACTAATCGCACTGCCCCACTCTCTCCCCATAGCCCTGAATTAATCCCCAAACTAATCCCACAGCCCTACTCTCTCCCCATAGCCCTGTATCAATCCCCAAACTAATCCCACTGCCCTACTCTCTCCCCATAGCCCTGTATCAATCCCCAAACTAATCCCACTGCCCCACTCTCTCCCCATAGCCCTGTATCAATCCCCAAACTAATCCCACTGCCCCGCTCTCTCCCCATAGCCCTGTATCAATCCCCAAACTAATCTCACTGCCCCACTCTCTCCACATAGCCCTGTATCAATCCCAAACTAATCCCACTGCCCCGCTCTCTCCCCATAGCCCTGTATCAATCTCAAGCTAATCCCACTGTCCCACTCTCTCCCCATAGCCCTGTATCAATCCCAAACTAATCTCACTGCCCCGCTCTCTCCCCATAGCCCTGTATCAATCTCAAGCTAATCCCACTGTCCCACTCTCTCCCCATAGCCCTGTATCAATCCCAAACTAATCCCACTGCCCCGCTCTCTCCCCATAGACCTGTATCAATCCCCAAACTAATCCCACTGCCCCGCTCTCTCCCCATAGCCCTGTATCAATCCCCAAACTAATCCCACTGCCCCACTCTCTCCCCATAGCCCTGTATCAATCCCAAACTAATCCCACTGCCCCGCTCTCTCCCCATAGCCCTGTATCAATCCCCAAACTAATCCCACTGCCCCGCTCTCTCCCCATAGCCCTGAATCAATCCCCAAACTAATCCCACTGCCACGCTCTCTCCCCATAGGCCTGTATCAATCCCAAACTAATCCCACTGCCCCACTCTCTCCCCAGAGCCCTGTATCAATCCCCAAACTAATCCCACTGCCCTACTCTCTCCCCATAGCCCTGTATCAATCCCCAAACTAATCCCACTGACCCACTCTCTCCCCATAGCCCTGTATCAATCCCCAAACCAATCCCACTGCCCCGCTCTCTCCCCATAGCCCTGTATCAAACCCCAAAATTATCCCACTGTCCCACTCTCTCCCCATAGCCCTGTATCAATCCCCAAACTAATCTCACTGCCCCACTCTCTCCACATAGCCCTGTATCAATCCCAAACTAATCCCACTGCCCCGCTCTCTCCCCATAGCCCTGTATCAATCTCAAGCTAATCCCACTGTCCCACTCTCTCCCCATAGCCCTGTATCAATCCCAAACTAATCTCACTGCCCCGCTCTCTCCCCATAGCCCTGTATCAATCTCAAGCTAATCCCACTGTCCTACTCTCTCCCCATAGCCCTGTATCAATCCCAAACTAATCCCACTGCCCCGCTCTCTCCCCATAGCCCTGTATCAATCCCCAAACTAATCCCACTGCCCCGCTCTCTCCCCATAGCCCTGTATCAATCCCCAAACTAATCCCACTGCCCCACTCTCTCCCCATAGCCCTCTATCAATCCCAAACTAATCCCACTGCCCCGCTCTCTCCCCGTAGCCCTGTATCAATCCCCAAACTAATCCCACTGCCCCGCTCTCTCCCCATAGCCCTGTATCAATCCCCAAACTAATCCCACTGCCACGCTCTCTCCCCATAGCCCTGTATCAATCCCAAACTAATCCCACTGCCCCACTCTCTCCCCATAGCCCTGTATCAATCCCAAACTAATCGCACTGCCCCACTCTCTCCCCATAGCCCTGAATTAATCCCCAAACTAATCCCACTGCCCTACTCTCTCCCCATAGCCCTGTATCAATCCCCAAACTAATCCCACTGCCCTACTCTCTCTCCATAGCCCTGTATCAATCCCCAAACTAATCCCACTGCCCCACTCTCTCCCCATAGCCCTGTATCAATCCCCAAACTAATCCCACTGCCCCGCTCTCTCCCCATAGCCCTGTATCAATCCCCAAACTAATCCCACTGTCCCACTCTCTCCCCATAGCCCTGTATCAATCCCCAAACTAATCTCACTGCCCCACTCTCTCCACATAGCCCTGTATCAATCCCAAACTAATCCCACTGCCCCGCTCTCTCCCCATAGCCCTGTATCAATCTCAAACTAATCCCACTGTCCCACTCTCTCCCCATAGCCCTGTAGCAATCCCAAACTAATCTCACTGCCCCGCTCTCTCCCCATAGCCCTGTATCAATCTCAAGCTAATCCCACTGTCCCACTCTCTCCCCATAGCCCTGTATCAATCCCAAACTAATCCCACTGCCCCGCTCTCTCCCCATAGCCCTGTATCAATCCCCAAACTAATCCCACTGCCCCGCTCTCTCCCCATAGCCCTATATCAATCCCCAAACTAATCCCACTGCCCCACTCTCTCCCCATAGCCCTGTATCAATCCCAAACTAATCCCACTGCCCCGCTCTCTCCCCATAGCCCTGTATCAATCCCCAAACTAATCCCACTGCCCCGCTCTCTCCCCATAGCCCTGAATCAATCCCCAAACTAATCCCACTGCCCCGCTTTCTCCCGATAGCCCTGTATCTACCCCAAACTAATCTCACTGCCCCACTCTCTCCCCATAGCCCTGTATCAATCACAAACTAATCCCACTGCCCCACTCTCACCCCATAGCCCTGTATCAATCCCAAACTAATCCCACTGTCCCGCTCTCTCCCCATAGCCCTGTATCAATCTCAAACTAATCCCACTGCCCCACTGTCTCCCAATAGCCTACTATCAATCCCCAAATTTTCCCACTGCCCCACTCTCTACCCATAGCCCTGTATCAATCCCAAACTAATCCCACTGCCCCACTCTCTCCCCATAGCCCTGTATCAATCCCAAACTAATCCCACTGCCCCACTCTCTCCCCATAGCCCTGTATCAATCCCAAACGAATCCCACTGCCCCACTCTCTCCCCATAGCCCTGTATCAATCCCAAACGAATCCCACTGCCCCACTCTCTCCCCATAGCCCTGTATCAATCCCAAACGAATCCCACTGCTCCACTCTCTACCCAGAGCCCTGTATCAATCCCAAACTAATCCCACTGCCCCACTCTCTCCCCATAGCCCTGTATCAATCCCAAACTAATCCCACTGCCCCGCTCTCTCCCCATAGCCCTGTATCAATCCCAAACTAATCCCACTGTCCCACTCTCTCCCCATAGCCCTGTATCAATCCCAAACTAATCACACTGCCCCGCTCTCTCCCCATAGCCCTGTATCAATCCCCAAACTAATTCCACTGCCCCCACTCTCCCCATAGCCCTGTGTCAATCCCCAAACTAATCTCACTGCCCCACTCTCTCCCCATAGCCCTGTATCAATCCCAAACTAATCCCACTGCCCCACTCTCTCCCCAGAGCCCTGTATCAATCCCCAAACTAATTCAACTGCCCCCACTCTCCCCATAGCCCTGTGTCAATCCCCAAACTAATCTCACTGCCCCACTCTCTCCACATAGCCCTGTATCAATCCCAAACAAATCCCACTGCCCTGCTCTCTCCCCATAGCCCTGTATCAATCTCAAGCTAATCCCACTGTCCCACTCTCTCCCCATAGCCCTGTATCAATCCCAAACTAATCTCACTGCCCCGCTCTCTCCCCATAGCCCTGTATCAATCTCAAGCTAATCCCACTGTCCCACTCTCTCCCCATAGCCCTGTATCAATCCCAAACTAATCCCACTGCCCCGCTCTCTCCCCATAGCCCTGTATCAATCCCCAAACTAATCCCACTGCCCCGCTCTCTCCCCATAGCCCTGTATCAATCCCCAAACTAATCCCACTGCCCCACTCTCTCCCCATAGCCCTGTATCAATCCCAAACTAATCCCACTGCCCCGCTCTCTCCCCATAGCCCTGTATCAATCCCCAAACTAATCCCACTGCCCCGCTCTCTCCCCATAGCCCTGTATCAATCCCCAAACTAATCCCACTGTCCCACTCTCTCCCCACAGCCCTGTATCAATCCCCAAACTAATCCCACTGCCCCGCTCTCTCCCCATAGCCCTGTATCTACCCCAAACTAATCTCACTGCCCCACTCTCTCCCCATAGCCCTGTATCAATCCCAAACTAATCCCACTGCCCCGCTCTCTCCCCATAGCCCTGTATCAATCCCCAAACTAATCCCACTGCCACGCTCTCTCCCCATAGCCCTGTATCAATCCCGAACTAATCCCACTGCCCCGCTCTCTCCCCATAGCCCTGTATCAATCCCAAACTAATCGCACTGCCCCACTCTCTCCCCATAGCCCTGTATCAATCCCCAAACTAATCCCACTGTCCCACTCTCTCCCCATAGCCCTGTATCAATCCCCAAAATAATCCCACTGCCCCTTTCTCACCCCATAGCCCTGTATCAATCCCAAACTAATCCCACTGCCTCGCTCTTTCCCCATAGCCCTGTATCAATCCCAAACTAATCCCAC
The DNA here is from genome assembly GCF_047496885.1 of Scyliorhinus torazame. Lineage (NCBI taxonomy): Eukaryota > Metazoa > Chordata > Chondrichthyes > Carcharhiniformes > Scyliorhinidae > Scyliorhinus > Scyliorhinus torazame. The sequence goes on from NC_092720.1 coordinate 228,230,702, forward strand.
TGCCCCACTCTCGCCCCATAGCCCTGTATCAATCCCCAAAATAATCCCACTGCCCCTTTCTCACCCCATAGCCCTGTATCAATCCCAAACTAATCCCACTGTCCCACTCTCTCCCCATCGCCCTGTATCAATCCCAAACTAATCCCACTGTCCGGCTCTCTCCTCATAGCCCTGTATCAATCCCAAACTAATCCCACTGCCCCACTCTCCCCATAGCCCTGTATCAATCCCAAACTAATCCCACTGCCCCACTCTCTCCCCATAGCCCTGTATCAATCGCAGACTAATCCCACTGCCCCACTCTCTCCCCATAGCCCTGTTTCAATCCCCAAACTAATCCCACTGTCCCGCTCTCTCCCCATAGCCCTGTATCAATCCCAAACTAATCCCACTGCCCCACTCTCCCCATAGCCCTGTATCAATCCCAAACTAATCCCACTGCCCCACTCTCTCCCCATAGCCCTGTATCAATCCCAAACTAATCCCACTGTCCCGCTCTCTCCCCATAGCCCTGTATCAATCTCAATCTAATCCCACTGCCCCACTGTCTCCCAATAGCCTACTATCAATCTCCAAATTAATCCCACTGCCCCACTCTCTACCCATAGCCCTGTATCAATCCCAAACTAATCCCACTGCCCCACTCTCTCCCCATAGCCCTGTATCAATCCCAAACTAATCCCACTGCCCCACTCTCTCCCCATAGCCCTGTATCAATCCCCAAAATAATCCCACTGCCCCTTTCTCACCCCATAGCCCTGTATCAATCCCAAACTAATCCCACTGCCTCGCTCTTTCCCCATAGCCCTGTATCAATCCCAAACTAATCCCACTGCCCCACTCTCTCCCCATAGCCCTGTATCAATCCCCAAAATAATCCCACTGCCCCTTTCTCACCTCATAGCCCTGTATCAATCCCAAACTAATCCCACTGTCCCACTCTCTCCCCATAGCCCTGTATCAATCCCAAACTAATCCCACTGTCCGGCTCTCTCCTCATAGCCCTGTATCAATCCCAAACTAATCCCACTGCCCCACTCTCCCCATAGCCCTGTATCAATCCCAAACTAATCCCACTGCCCCACTCTCTCCCCATAGCCCTGTATCAATCGCAGACTAATCCCACTGCCCCACTCTCTCCCCATAGCCCTGTTTCAATCCCCAAACTAATCCCACTGTCCCGCTCTCTCCCCATAGCCCTGTATCAATCCCAAACTAATCCCACTGCCCCACTCTCCCCATAGCCCTGTATCAATCCCAAACTAATCCCACTGCCCCACTCTCTCCCCATAGCCCTGTATCAATCCCAAACTAATCCCACTGTCCCGCTCTCTCCCCATAGCCCTGTATCAATCTCAAACTAATCCCACTGCCCCACTGTCTCCCAATAGCCTACTATCAATCTCCAAATTAATCCCACTGCCCCACTCTCTACCCAAAGCCCTGTATCAATCCCAAACTAATCCCACTGCCCCACTCTCTCCCCATAGCCCTGTATCAATCCCAAACTAATCCCACTGCCCCACTCTCTCCCCATAGCCCTGTATCAATCCCCAAACTAATCCCACTGCCCCGCTCTCTCCCCATAGCCCTGTATCAATCCCCAAACTAATCTCACTGCCCCACTCTCTCCACATAGCCCTGTATCAATCCCAAACTAATCCCACTGCCCCGCTCTCTCCCCATAGCCCTGTATCAATCCCCAAACTAATCCCACTGCCCCACTCTCTCCCCATAGCCCTGTATCAATCCCAAACTAATCCCACTGCCCCGCTCTCTCCCCATAGCCCTGTATCAATCCCCAAACTAATCCCACTGCCCCGCTCTCTCCCCATAGCCCTGAATCAATCCCCAAACTAATCCCACTGCCACGCTCTCTCCCCATAGCCCTGTATCAATCCCAAACTAATCCCACTGCCCCTCTCTCTCCCCAGAGCCCTGTATCAATCCCAAACTAATCCCCCTGCTCCAATCCCCATAGCCCTGTATCAATCCCCAAACTTGTCCCACTCTCCATAGCCCTGTATCAATCCCAAACTAATCCCACTGCCCTGCTCTCTCCCCATAGCCCTGTATCAATTCCCAAACTAATCCCACTGCACCACTCTCCCCATAGTGCTGTATCAATCCCAAACTAATTCCACTTCCCTGCTCTCCCCATAGCACTGTCAATCCTCAAACTAATCCCACTGCCCAGCTCTCTCCCCATAGCCCTGTATCAATCTCAAACTAATCCCACTGCCCCACTGTCTCCCAATAGCCCGCTATCAATCCCGAAATTAATCCCACTGCCCCACTCTCTACCCATAGCCCCGTATCAATCCCAAACTGATCCCACTGCCCCACTCTCTCCCCATAGCCCTGTATCAATCCCCAAACTAATCTCACTGCCCCGCTCTCCCCGTAGCCCTGTATCAATCCCCAAACTAATCCCAGTGCCCTCCTCTCTCCCCATAGCTCTGTATCGATCCCAAACTAATCACTGCCCCACTCTCCCCATAGCCACGTATCAATCCTCAAACTAATCCCGCTGCCCCACTCTCCCTTTAGCCCTCTATCAATCCCCAAACTAATCCCACTGCCCCGCTCTCTCCCCATAGCCCTGTATCAATCCCAAACTAATCCCACTGCCCCACTCTCTCCCCATAGCCCTGTATCAATCGCCAAACTAATCCCCCTGCCCCACTCTCTCCCCATAGCCCTGTATCAATCCCCAAAATAATCCCACTGCCCCTTTCTCACCCCATAGCCCTGTATCAATCCCAAACTAATCCCACTGCCTCGCTCTTTCCCCATAGCCCTGTATCAATCCCAAACTAATCCCACTGCCCCACTCTCTCCCCATAGCCCTGTATCAATCCCCAAAATAATCCCACTGCCCCTTTCTCACCCCATAGCCCTGTATCAATCCCAAACTAATCCCACTGTCCCACTCTCTCCCCATAGCCCTGTATCAATCCCAAACTAATCCCACTGTCCGGCTCTCTCCTCATAGCCCTGTATCAATCCCAAACTAATCCCACTGCCCCACTCTCCCCATAGCCCTGTATCAATCCCAAACTAATCCCACTGCCCCACTCTCTCCCCATAGCCCTGTATCAATCGCAGACTAATCCCACTGCCCCACTCTCTCCCCATAGCCCTGTTTCAATCCCCAAACTAATCCCACTGTCCCGCTCTCTCCCCATAGCCCTGTATCAATCCCAAACTAATCCCACTGCCCCACTCTCCCCATAGCCCTGTATCAATCCCAAACTAATCCCACTGCCCCACTCTCTCCCCATAGCCCTGTATCAATCCCAAACTAATCCCACTGTCCCGCTCTCTCCCCATAGCCCTGTATCAATCTCAAACTAATCCCACTGCCCCACTGTCTCCCAATAGCCTACTATCAATCTCCAAATTAATCCCACTGCCCCACTCTCTACCCATAGCCCTGTATCAATCCCAAACTAATCCCACTGCCCCACTCTCTCCCCATAGCCCTGTATCAATCCCAAACTAATCCCACTGCCCCACTCTCTCCCCATAGCCCTGTATCAATCCCCAAAATAATCCCACTGCCCCTTTCTCACCCCATAGCCCTGTATCAATCCCAAACTAATCCCACTGCCTCGCTCTTTCCCCATAGCCCTGTATCAATCCCAAACTAATCCCACTGCCCCACTCTCTCCCCATAGCCCTGTATCAATCCCCAAAATAATCCCACTGCCCCTTTCTCACCTCATAGCCCTGTATCAATCCCAAACAAATCCCACTGTCCCACTCTCTCCCCATAGCCCTGTATCAATCCCAAACTAATCCCACTGCCCCACTCTCTCCCCATAGCCCTGTTTCAATCCCCAACTAATCCCACTGTCCCGCTCTCCCCATAGCCCTGTATCAATCCCAAACTAATCCCACTGCCCCACTCTCCCCATAGCCCTGTATCAATCCCAAACTAATCCCACTGCCCCACTCTCTCCCCATAGCCCTGTATCAATCCCAAACTAATCCCACTGTCCCGCTCTCTCCCCATAGCCCTGTATCAATCTCAAACTAATCCCACTGCCCCACTGTCTCCCAATAGCCTACTATCAATCTCCAAATTAATCCCACTGCCCCACGCTCTACCCATAGCCCTGTATCAATCCCAAACTAATCCCACTGCCCCACTCTCTCCCCATAGCCCTGTATCAATCCCAAACTAATCCCACTGCCCCACTCTCTCCCCATAGCCCTGTATCAATCCCAAACGAATCCCACTGCCCCACTCTCTCCCCATAGCCCTGTATCAATCCCAAACTAATCCCACTGCCCCACTCTCTCCCCATAGCCCTGTATCAATCCCAAACTAATCCCACTGCCCCACTCTCTCCCCATAGCCCTGTATCAATCCCAAACGAATCCCACTGCCCCACTCTCTACCCAGAGCCCTGTATCAATCCCAAACGAATCCCACTGCCCCACTCTCTCCCCATAGCCCTGTATCAATCCCAAACTAATCCCACTGCCCCGCTCTCTCCCCATAGCCCTGTATCAATCCCAAACTAATCCCACTGTCCCACTCTCTCCCCATAGCCCTGTATCAATCCCAAACTAATCACACTGCCCCGCTCTCTCCCCATAGCCCTGTATCTACCCCAAACTAATATCACTGCCCCACTCTCTCCCCATAGCCCTGTATCAATCCCAAACTAATCCCACTGCCCCGCTCTCTCCCCATAGCCCTGTATCAATCCCCAAACTAATCCCACTGCCACGCTCTCTCCCCATAGCCCTGTATCAATCCCAAACTAATCCCACTGCCCCACTCTCTCCCCATAGCCCTGTATCAATCCCAAACTAATCGCACTGCCCCACTCTCTCCCCATAGCCCTGAATTAATCCCCAAACTAATCCCACTGCCCTACTCTCTCCCCATAGCCCTGTATCAATCCCCAAACTAATCCCACTGCCCTACTCTCTCCCCATAGCCCTGTATCAATCCCCAAACTAATCCCACTGCCCCACTCTCTCCCCATAGCCCTATATCAATCCCCAAACTAATCCCACTGCCCCGCTCTCTCCCCATGGCCCTGTATCAATCCCCAAACTAATCTCACTGCCCCACTCTCTCCACATAGCCCTGTATCAATCCCAAACTAATCCCACTGCCCCGCTCTCTCCCCATAGCCCTGTATCAATCTCAAGCTAATCCCACTGTCCCACTCTCTCCCCATAGCCCTGTATAAATCCCAAACTAATCTCACTGCCCCGCTCTCTCCCCATAGCCCTGTATCAATCTCAAGCTAATCCCACTGTCCCACTCTCTCCCCATAGCCCTGTATCAATCCCAAACTAATCCCACTGCCCCGCTCTCTCCCCATAGCCCTGTATCAATCCCCAAACTAATCCCACTGCCCCGCTCTCTCCCCATAGCCCTGTATCAATCCCCAAACTAATCCCACTGCCCCACTCTCTCCCCATAGCCCTGTATCAATCCCAAACTAATCCCACTGCCCCGCTCTCTCCCCATAGCCCTGTATCAATCCCCAAACTAATCCCACTGCCCCGCTCTCTCCCCATAGCCCTGAATCAATCCCCAAACTAATCCCACTGCCACGCTCTCTCCCCATAGCCCTGTATCAATCCCAAACTAATCCCACTGCCCCTCTCTCTCCCCAGAGCCCTGTATCAATCCCAAACTAATCCCCCTGCTCCAATCCCCATAGCCCTGTATCAATCCCCAAACTTGTCCCACTCTCCATAGCCCTGTATCAATCCCAAACTAATCCCACTGCCCTGCTCTCTCCCCATAGCCCTGTATCAATTCCCAAACTAATCCCACTGCACCACTCTCCCCATAGTGCTGTATCAATCCCAAACTAATTCCACTTCCCTGCTCTCCCCATAGCACTGTCAATCCTCAAACTAATCCCACTGCCCAGCTCTCTCCCCATAGCCCTGTATCAATCTCAAACTAATCCCACTGCCCCACTGTCTCCCAATAGCCCGCTATCAATCCCGAAATTAATCCCACTGCCCCACTCTCTACCCATAGCCCCGTATCAATCCCAAACTGATCCCACTGCCCCACTCTCTCCCCATAGCCCTGTATCAATCCCCAAACTAATCTCACTGCCCCGCTCTCCCCGTAGCCCTGTATCAATCCCAAACTAATCCCACTGCCCCACTCTCTCCCCATAGCCCTGTATCAATCCCAAACTAATCCCACTGCCCCGCTCTCTCCCCATAGCCCTGTATCAATCCCAAACTAATCCCACTGTCCCACTCTCTCCCCATAGCCCTGTATCGATCCCAAACTAATCACTGCCCCACTCTCCCCATAGCCACGTATCAATCCTCAAACTAATCCCGCTGCCCCACTCTCCCTTTAGCCCTCTATCAATCCCCAAACTAATCCCACTGCCCCGCTCTCTCCCCATAGCCCTGTATCAATCCCAAACTAATCCCACTGCCCCACTCTCTCCCCATAGCCCTGTATCAATCCCCAAACTAATCCCCCTGCCCCACTCTCTCCCCATAGCCCTGTATCAATCCCCAAAATAATCCCACTGCCCCTTTCTCACCCCATAGCCCTGTATCAATCCCAAACTAATCCCACTGCCTCGCTCTTTCCCCATAGCCCTGTATCAATCCCAAACTAATCCCACTGCCCCACTCTCTCCCCATAGCCCTGTATCAATCCCCAAAATAATCCCACTGCCCCTTTCTCACCCCATAGCCCTGTATCAATCCCAAACTAATCCCACTGCCCCACTCTCTCCCCATAGCCCTATATCAATCCCAAACTAATCCCACTGTCCGGCTCTCTCCTCATAGCCCTGTATCAATCCCAAACTATTCCCACTGCCCCACTCTCCCCATAGCCCTGTATCAATCCCAAACTAATCCCACTGCCCCACTCTCTCCCCATAGCCCTGTATCAATCGCAGACTAATCCCACTGCCCCACTCTCTCCCCATAGCCCTGTTTCAATCCCCAAACTAATCCCACTGTCCCGCTCTCTCCCCATAGCCCTGTATCAATCCCAAACTAATCCCACTGCCCCACTCTCCCCGTAACCCTGTATCAATCCCAAACTAATCCCACTGCCCCACTCTCTCCCCATAGCCCTGTATCAATCCCAAACTAATCCCACTGTCCCGCTCTCTCCCCATAGCCCTGTATCAATCTCAAACTAATCCCACTGCCCCACTGTCTCCCAATAGCCTACTATCAATCTCCAAATTAATCCCACTGCCCCACTCTCTACCCATAGCCCTGTATCAATCCCAAACTAATCCCACTGCCCCACTCTCTCCCCATAGCCCTGTATCAATCCCAAACTAATCCCACTGCCCCACTCTCTCCCCATAGCCCTGTATCAATCCCAAACGAATCCCACTGCCCCACTCTCTCCCCATAGCCCTGTATCAATCCCAAACTAATCCCACTGCCCCACTCTCTCCCCATTGCCCTGTATCAATCCCCAAAATAATCCCACTGCCCCTTTCTCACCCCATAGCCCTGTATCAATCCCAAACTAATCCCACTGCCTCGCTCTTTCCCCATAGCCCTGTATCAATCCCAAACTAATCCCACTGCCCCACTCTCTCCCCATAGCCCTGTATCAATCCCCAAAATAATCCCACTGCCCCTTTCTCACCCCATAGCCCTGTATCAATCCCAAACTAATCCCACTGTCCCACTCTCTCCCCATAGCCCTGTATTAATCTCAAACTAATCCCACTGCCCCACTGTCTCCCAATAGCCTACTATCAATCTCCAAATTAATCCCACTGCCCCACTCTCTACCCATAGCCCTGTATCAATCCCAAACTAATCCCACTGCCCCACTCTCTCCCCATAGCCCTGTATCAATCCCAAACTAATCCCACTGCCCCACTCTCTCCCCATAGCCCTGTATCAATCCCAAACGAATCCCACTGCCCCACTCTCTCCCCATAGCCCTGTATCAATCCCAAACTAATCCCACTGCCCCACTCTCTCCCCATAGCCCTGTATCAATCCCAAACTAATCCCACTGCCCCACTCTCTCCCCATAGCCCTGTATCAATCCCAAACGAATCCCACTGCCCCACTCTCTACCCAGAGCCCTGTATCAATCCCAAACGAATCCCACTGCCCCACTCTCTCCCCATAGCCCTGTATCAATCCCAAACTAATCCCACTGCCCCGCTCTCTCCCCATAGCCCTGTATCAATCCCAAACTAATCCCACTGTCCCACTCTCTCCCCATAGCCCTGTATCAATCCCAAACTAATCACACTGCCCCGCTCTCTCCCCATAGCCCTGTATCTACCCCAAACTAATATCACTGCCCCACTCTCTCCCCATAGCCCTGTATCAATCCCAAACTAATCCCACTGCCCCGCTCTCTCCCCATAGCCCTGTATCAATCCCCAAACTAATCCCACTGCCACGCTCTCTCCCCATAGCCCTGTATCAATCCCAAACTAATCCCACTGCCCCACTCTCTCCCCATAGCCCTGTATCAATCCCAAACTAATCGCACTGCCCCACTCTCTCCCCATAGCCCTGAATTAATCCCCAAACTAATCCCACAGCCCTACTCTCTCCCCATAGCCCTGTATCAATCCCCAAACTAATCCCACTGCCCTACTCTCTCCCCATAGCCCTGTATCAATCCCCAAACTAATCCCACTGCCCCACTCTCTCCCCATAGCCCTGTATCAATCCCCAAACTAATCCCACTGCCCCGCTCTCTCCCCATAGCCCTGTATCAATCCCCAAACTAATCTCACTGCCCCACTCTCTCCACATAGCCCTGTATCAATCCCAAACTAATCCCACTGCCCCGCTCTCTCCCCATAGCCCTGTATCAATCTCAAGCTAATCCCACTGTCCCACTCTCTCCCCATAGCCCTGTATCAATCCCAAACTAATCTCACTGCCCCGCTCTCTCCCCATAGCCCTGTATCAATCTCAAGCTAATCCCACTGTCCCACTCTCTCCCCATAGCCCTGTATCAATCCCAAACTAATCCCACTGCCCCGCTCTCTCCCCATAGCCCTGTATCAATCCCCAAACTAATCCCACTGCCCCGCTCTCTCCCCATAGCCCTGTATCAATCCCCAAACTAATCCCACTGCCCCACTCTCTCCCCATAGCCCTGTATCAATCCCAAACTAATCCCACTGCCCCGCTCTCTCCCCATAGCCCTGTATCAATCCCCAAACTAATCCCACTGCCCCGCTCTCTCCCCATAGCCCTGAATCAATCCCCAAACTAATCCCACTGCCACGCTCTCTCCCCATAGGCCTGTATCAATCCCAAACTAATCCCACTGCCCCACTCTCTCCCCAGAGCCCTGTATCAATCCCCAAACTAATCCCACTGCCCTACTCTCTCCCCATAGCCCTGTATCAATCCCCAAACTAATCCCACTGACCCACTCTCTCCCCATAGCCCTGTATCAATCCCCAAACCAATCCCACTGCCCCGCTCTCTCCCCATAGCCCTGTATCAAACCCCAAAATTATCCCACTGTCCCACTCTCTCCCCATAGCCCTGTATCAATCCCCAAACTAATCTCACTGCCCCACTCTCTCCACATAGCCCTGTATCAATCCCAAACTAATCCCACTGCCCCGCTCTCTCCCCATAGCCCTGTATCAATCTCAAGCTAATCCCACTGTCCCACTCTCTCCCCATAGCCCTGTATCAATCCCAAACTAATCTCACTGCCCCGCTCTCTCCCCATAGCCCTGTATCAATCTCAAGCTAATCCCACTGTCCTACTCTCTCCCCATAGCCCTGTATCAATCCCAAACTAATCCCACTGCCCCGCTCTCTCCCCATAGCCCTGTATCAATCCCCAAACTAATCCCACTGCCCCGCTCTCTCCCCATAGCCCTGTATCAATCCCCAAACTAATCCCACTGCCCCACTCTCTCCCCATAGCCCTCTATCAATCCCAAACTAATCCCACTGCCCCGCTCTCTCCCCGTAGCCCTGTATCAATCCCCAAACTAATCCCACTGCCCCGCTCTCTCCCCATAGCCCTGTATCAATCCCCAAACTAATCCCACTGCCACGCTCTCTCCCCATAGCCCTGTATCAATCCCAAACTAATCCCACTGCCCCACTCTCTCCCCATAGCCCTGTATCAATCCCAAACTAATCGCACTGCCCCACTCTCTCCCCATAGCCCTGAATTAATCCCCAAACTAATCCCACTGCCCTACTCTCTCCCCATAGCCCTGTATCAATCCCCAAACTAATCCCACTGCCCTACTCTCTCTCCATAGCCCTGTATCAATCCCCAAACTAATCCCACTGCCCCACTCTCTCCCCATAGCCCTGTATCAATCCCCAAACTAATCCCACTGCCCCGCTCTCTCCCCATAGCCCTGTATCAATCCCCAAACTAATCCCACTGTCCCACTCTCTCCCCATAGCCCTGTATCAATCCCCAAACTAATCTCACTGCCCCACTCTCTCCACATAGCCCTGTATCAATCCCAAACTAATCCCACTGCCCCGCTCTCTCCCCATAGCCCTGTATCAATCTCAAACTAATCCCACTGTCCCACTCTCTCCCCATAGCCCTGTAGCAATCCCAAACTAATCTCACTGCCCCGCTCTCTCCCCATAGCCCTGTATCAATCTCAAGCTAATCCCACTGTCCCACTCTCTCCCCATAGCCCTGTATCAATCCCAAACTAATCCCACTGCCCCGCTCTCTCCCCATAGCCCTGTATCAATCCCCAAACTAATCCCACTGCCCCGCTCTCTCCCCATAGCCCTATATCAATCCCCAAACTAATCCCACTGCCCCACTCTCTCCCCATAGCCCTGTATCAATCCCAAACTAATCCCACTGCCCCGCTCTCTCCCCATAGCCCTGTATCAATCCCCAAACTAATCCCACTGCCCCGCTCTCTCCCCATAGCCCTGAATCAATCCCCAAACTAATCCCACTGCCCCGCTTTCTCCCCATAGCCCTGTATCTACCCCAAACTAATCTCACTGCCCCACTCTCTCCCCATAGCCCTGTATCGATCCCAAACTAATCCCACTGCCCCGCTCTCTCCCCATAGCCCTGTCTCAATCCCCAATCTAATCCCACTGCCACGTTCTCTCCCCATAGCCCTGTATCAATCACAAACTAATCTCACTGCCCCACTCTCTCCCCATAGCCCTGTATCAATCACAAACTAATCCCACTGCCCCACTCTCACCCCATAGCCCTGTATCAATCCCAAACTAATCCCACTGTCCCGCTCTCTCCCCATAGCCCTGTATCAATCTCAAACTAATCCCACTGCCCCACTGTCTCCCAATAGCCTACTATCAATCCCCAAATTTTCCCACTGCCCCACTCTCTACCCATAGCCCTGTATCAATCCCAAACTAATCCCACTGCCCCACTCTCTCCCCATAGCCCTGTATCAATCCCAAACTAATCCCACTGCCCCACTCTCTCCCCATAGCCCTGTATCAATCCCAAACGAATCCCACTGCCCCACTCTCTCCCCATAGCCCTGTATCAATCCCAAACGAATCCCACTGCCCCACTCTCTCCCCATAGCCCTGTATCAATCCCAAACGAATCCCACTGCTCCACTCTCTACCCAGAGCCCTGTATCAATCCCAAACTAATCCCACTGCCCCACTCTCTCCCCATAGCCCTGTATCAATCCCAAACTAATCCCACTGCCCCGCTCTCTCCCCATAGCCCTGTATCAATCCCAAACTAATCCCACTGTCCCACTCTCTCCCCATAGCCCTGTATCAATCCCAAACTAATCACACTGCCCCGCTCTCTCCCCATAGCCCTGTATCAATCCCCAAACTAATTCCACTGCCCCCACTCTCCCCATAGCCCTGTGTCAATCCCCAAACTAATCTCACTGCCCCACTCTCTCCCCATAGCCCTGTATCAATCCCAAACTAATCCCACTGCCCCACTCTCTCCCCAGAGCCCTGTATCAATCCCCAAACTAATTCAACTGCCCCCACTCTCCCCATAGCCCTGTGTCAATCCCCAAACTAATCTCACTGCCCCACTCTCTCCACATAGCCCTGTATCAATCCCAAACAAATCCCACTGCCCTGCTCTCTCCCCATAGCCCTGTATCAATCTCAAGCTAATCCCACTGTCCCACTCTCTCCCCATAGCCCTGTATCAATCCCAAACTAATCTCACTGCCCCGCTCTCTCCCCATAGCCCTGTATCAATCTCAAGCTAATCCCACTGTCCCACTCTCTCCCCATAGCCCTGTATCAATCCCAAACTAATCCCACTGCCCCGCTCTCTCCCCATAGCCCTGTATCAATCCCCAAACTAATCCCACTGCCCCGCTCTCTCCCCATAGCCCTGTATCAATCCCCAAACTAATCCCACTGCCCCACTCTCTCCCCATAGCCCTGTATCAATCCCAAACTAATCCCACTGCCCCGCTCTCTCCCCATAGCCCTGTATCAATCCCCAAACTAATCCCACTGCCCCGCTCTCTCCCCATAGCCCTGTATCAATCCCCAAACTAATCCCACTGTCCCACTCTCTCCCCACAGCCCTGTATCAATCCCCAAACTAATCCCACTGCCCCGCTCTCTCCCCATAGCCCTGTATCTACCCCAAACTAATCTCACTGCCCCACTCTCTCCCCATAGCCCTGTATCAATCCCAAACTAATCCCACTGCCCCGCTCTCTCCCCATAGCCCTGTATCAATCCCCAAACTAATCCCACTGCCACGCTCTCTCCCCATAGCCCTGTATCAATCCCGAACTAATCCCACTGCCCCGCTCTCTCCCCATAGCCCTGTATCAATCCCAAACTAATCGCACTGCCCCACTCTCTCCCCATAGCCCTGTATCAATCCCCAAACTAATCCCACTGTCCCACTCTCTCCCCATAGCCCTGTATCAATCCCCAAAATAATCCCACTGCCCCTTTCTCACCCCATAGCCCTGTATCAATCCCAAACTAATCCCACTGCCTCGCTCTTTCCCCATAGCCCTGTATCAATCCCAAACTAATCCCACTGCCCCACTCTCGCCCCATAGCCCTGTATCAATCCCCAAAATAATCCCACTGCCCCTTTCTCACCCCATAGCCCTGTATCAATCCCAAACTAATCCCACTGTCCCACTCTCTCCCCATCGCCCTGTATCAATCCCAAACTAATCCCACTGTCCGGCTCTCTCCTCATAGCCCTGAATCAATCCCAAACTAATCCCACTGCCCCACTCTCCCCATAGCCCTGTATCAATCCCAAACTAATCCCACTGCCCCACTCTCTCCCCATAGCCCTGTATCAATCGCAGACTAATCCCACTGCCCCACTCTCTCCCCATAGCCCTGTTTCAATCCCCAAACTAATCCCACTGTCCCGCTCTCTCCCCATAGCCCTGTATCAATCCCAAACTAATCCCACTGCCCCACTCTCCCCATAGCCCTGTATCAATCCCAAACTAATCCCACTGCCCCACTCTCTCCCCATAGCCCTGTATCAATCCCAAACTAATCCCACTGTCCCGCTCTCTCCCCATAGCCCTGTATCAATCTCAAACTAATCCCACTGCCCCACTGTCTCCCAATAGCCTACTATCAATCTCCAAATTAATCCCACTGCCCCACTCTCTACCCATAGCCCTGTATCAATCCCAAACTAATCCCACTGCCCCACTCTCTCCCCATAGCCCTGTATCAATCCCAAACTAATCCCACTGCCCCACTCTCTCCCCATAGCCCTGTATCAATCCCAAACGAATACCACTGCCCCACTCTCTCCCCATAGCCCTGTATCAATCCCAAACTAATCCCACTGCCCCACTCTCTCCCCATAGCCCTGTATCAATCCCAAACTAATCCCACTGCCCCACTCTCTCCCCATAGCCCTGTATCAATCCCAAACGAATCCCACTGCCCCACTCTCTACCCAGAGCCCTGTATCAATCCCAAACGAATCCCACTGCCCCACTCTCTCCCCATAGCCCTGTATCAATCCCAAACTAATCCCACTGCCCCGCTCTCTCCCCATAGCCCTGTATCAATCCCAAACTAATCCCACTGTCCCACTCTCTCCCCATAGCCCTGTATCAATCCCAAACTAATCACACTGCCCCGCTCTCTCCCCATAGCCCTGTATCTACCCCAAACTAATATCACTGCCCCACTCTCTCCCCATAGCCCTGTATCAATCCCAAACTAATCCCACTGCCCCGCTCTCTCCCCATAGCCCTGTATCAATCCCCAAACTAATCCCACTGCCCCGCTCTCTCCCCATAGCCCTGTATCAATCCCAAACTAATCCCACTGCCCCACTCTCTCCCCATAGCCCTGTATCAATCCCAATCTAATCGCACTGCCCCACTCTCTCCCCATAGCCCTGAATTAATCCCCAAACTAATCCCACTGCCCTACTCTCTCCCCATAGCCCTGTATCAATCCCCAAACTAATCCCACTGCCCTACTCTCTCCCCATAGCCCTGTATCAATCCCCAAACTAATCCCACTGCCCCACTCTCTCCCCATAGCCCTGTATCAATCCCCAAACTAATCCCACTGCCCCGCTCTCTCCCCATAGCCCTGTATCAATCCCCAAACTAATCTCACTGCCCCACTCTCTCCACATAGCCTTGTATCAATCCCAAACTAATCCCACTGCCCCGCTCTCTCCCCATAGCCCTGTATCAATCTCAAGCTAATCCCACTGTCCCACTCTCTCCCCATAGCCCTGTATCAATCCCAAACTAATCTCACTGCCCCGCTCTCTCCCCATAGCCCTGTATCAATCTCAAGCTAATCCCACTGTCCCACTCTCTCCCCATAGCCCTGTATCAATCCCAAACTAATCCCACTTCCCCGCTCTCTCCCCATAGCCCTGTATCAATCTCAAGCTAATCCCACTGTCCCACTCTCTCCCCATAGCCCTGTATCAATCCCAAACTAATCCCACTGCCCCGCTCACTCCCCATAGCCCTGTATCAATCCCAAAACTAATCCCACTGCCCCGCTCTCTCCCCATAGCCCTGTATCAATCCCCAAACTTATCCCACTGCCCCACTCTCTCCCCATAGCCCTGTATCAATCCCAAACTAATCCCACTGCCCCGCTCTCTCCCCATAGCCCTGTATCAATCCCCAAACTAATCCCACTGCCCCGCTCTCTCCCCATAGCCCTGTATCAATCCCCAAACTAATCCCACTGCCACGCTCTCTCCCCATAGCCCTGTATCAATCCCAAACTAATCCCACTGCCCCACTCTCTCCCCATAGCCCTGTATCAATCCCAAACTAATCGCACTGCCCCACTCTCTCCCCATAGCCCTGAATTAATCCCCAAACTAATCCCACTGCCCTACTCTCTCCCCATAGCCCTGTATCAATCCCCAAACTAATCCCACTGCCCTACTCTCTCCCCATAGCCCTGTATCAATCCCCAAACTAATCCCACTGCCCCACTCTCTCCCCATAGCCCTGTATCAATCCCCAAACTAATCCCACTGCCCCGCTCTCTCCCCATAGCCCTGTATCAATCCCCAAACTAATCCCACTGTCCCACTCTCTCCCCATAGCCCTGTATCAATCCCCAAACTAATCTCACTGCCCCACTCTCTCCACATAGCCCTGTATCAATCCCAAACTAATCCCACTGCCCCGCTCTCTCCCCATAGCCCTGTATCAATCTCAAGCTAATCCCAATGTCCCACTCTCTCCCCATAGCCCTGTATCAATCCCAAACTAATCTCACTGCCCCGCTCTCTCCCCATAGCCCTGTATAAATCTCAAGCTAATCCCACTGTCCCACTCTCTCCCCATAGCCCTGTATCAATCCCAAACTAATCCCACTGCCCCGCTCTCTCCCCATAGCCCTGTATCAATCCCCAAACTAATCCCACTGCCCCGCTCTCTCCCCATAGCCCTGTATCAATCCCCAAACTAATCCCACTGCCCCACTCTCTCCCCATAGCCCTGTATCAATCCCAAACTAATCCCACTGCCCCGCTCTCTCCCCATAGGCCAGTATCAATCCCCAAACTAATCCCACTGCCCCGCTCTCTCCCCATAGCCCTGAATCAATCCCCAAACTAATCCCACTGCCCCGCTTTCTCCCCATAGCCCTGTATCTACCCCAAACTAATCTCACTGCCCCACTCTCTCCCCATAGCCCTGTATCGATCCCAAACTAATCCCACTGCCCCGCTCTCTCCCCATAGCCCTGTATCAATCCCCAATCTAATCCCACTGCCACGCTCTCTCCCCATAGCTCTGTATCAATCACAAACTAATCTCACTGCCCCACTTTCTCCCCATAGCCCTGTATCAATCACAAACTAATCCCACTGCCCCACTCTCACCCCATAGCCCTGTATCAATCCCAAACTAATCCCACTGTCCCGCTCTCTCCCCATAGCCCTGTATCAATCTCAAACTAATCCCACTGCCCCACTGTCTCCCAATAGCCTACTATCAATCCCCAAATTAATCCCACTGCCCCACTCTCTACCCATAGCCCTGTATCAATCCCAAACTAATCCCACTGCCCCACTCTCTCCCCATAGCCCTGTATCAATCCCAAACTAATCCCACTGCCCCACTCTCTCCCCATAGCCCTGTATCAATCCCAAACGAATCCCAATGCCCCACTCTCTCCCCATAGCCCTGTATCAATCCCAAACGAATCCCACTGCCCCACTCTCTCCCCATAGCCCTGTATCAATCCCAAACGAATCCCACTGCCCCACTCTCTACCCAGAGCCCTGTATCAATCCCAAACTAATCCCACTGCCCCACTCTCTCCCCATAGCCCTGTATCAATCCCAAACTAATCCCACTGCCCCGCTCTCTCCCCATAGCCCTGTATCAATCCCAAACTAATCCCACTGTCCCACTCTCTCCCCATAGCCCTGTATCAATCCCAAACTAATCACACTGCCCCGCTCTCTCCCCATAGCCCTGTATCAATCCCCAAACTAATTCCACTGCCCCCACTCTCCCCATAGCCCTGTGTCAATCCCCAAACTAATCTCACTGCCCCACTCTCTCCCCATAGTCCTGTATCAATCCCAAACTAATCCCACTGCCCTGCTCTCTCCCCATAGCCCTGTATCAATCTCAAGCTAATCCCACTGTCCCACTCTCTCCCCATAGCCCTGTATCAATCCCAAACTAATCTCACTGCCCCGCTCTCTCCCCATAGCCCTGTATCAATCTCAAGCTAATCCCACTGTCCCACTCTCTCCCCATAGCCCTGTATCAATCCCAAACTAATCCCACTGCCCCGCTCTCTCCCCATAGCCCTGTATCAATCCCCAAACTAATCCCACTGCCCCGCTCTCTCCCCATAGCCCTGTATCAATCCCCAAACTAATCCCACTGCCCCACTCTCTCCCCATAGCCCTGTATCAATCCCAAACTAATCCCACTGCCCCGCTCTCTCCCCATAGCCCTGTATCAATCCCCAAACTAATCCCACTGCCCCGCTCTCTCCCCATAGCCCTGTATCAATCCCCAAACTAATCCCACTGTCCCACTCTCTCCCCACAGCCCTGTATCAATCCCCAAACTAATCCCACTGCCCCGCTCTCTCCCCATAGCCCTGTATCTACCCCAAACTAATCTCACTGCCCCACTCTCTCCCCATAGCCCTGTATCAATCCCAAACTAATCCCACTGCCCCGCTCTCTCCCCATAGCCCTGTATCAATCCCCAAACTAATCCCACTGCCACGCTCTCTCCCCATAGCCCTGTATCAATCCCAAACTAATCCCACTGCCCCGCTCTCTCCCCGTAGCCCTGTATCAATCCCAAACTAATCGCACTGCCCCACTCTCTCCCCATAGCCCTGAATTAATCCCCAAACTAATCCCACTGCCCTACTCTCTCCCCATAGCCCTGTATCAATCCCCAAACTAATCCCACTGCCCCACTCTCTCCCCATAGCCCTGTATCAATCCCCAAACTAATCCCACTGCCCCACTCTCTCCCCATAGCCCTGTATCAATCCCCAAACTAATCCCACTGCCCCGCTCTCTCCCCATAGCCCTGTATCAATCCCCAAACTAATCCCACTGTCCCACTCTCTCCCCATAGCCCTGTATCAATCCCCAAACTAATCTCACTGCCCCACTCTCTCCACATAGCCCTGTATCAATCCCAAACTAATCCCACTGCCCCGCTCTCTCCCCATAGCCCTGTATCAATCTCAAGCTAATCCCACTGCCCCGCTCTCTCCCCATAGCCCTGTATCAATCCCCAAACTAATCCCACTGCCCCGCTCTCTCCCCATAGCCCTGAATCAATCCCCAAACTAATCCCACTGTCCCGCTCTCTCCCCATAGCCCCGTATCAATCCCAAACTAATCCCACTGCCCCACTCTCTCCCCACAGCCCTGTATCAAACCCCAAACTAATCCCACTGCCCAGCTTTCTCCCCATAGCCCTGTATCTACCCCAAACTAATCTCACTGCCCCACTCTCTCCCCATAGCCCTGTATCAATCCCAAACTAATCCCACTGCCCCGCTCTCTCCCCATAGCCCTGTATCAATCCCCAAACTAATCCCACTGCCACGCTCTCTCCCCATAGCCCTGTATCAATCACAAACTAATCTCACTGCCCCACTCTCTCCCCATAGCCCTGTATCAATCACAAACTAATCCCACTGCCCCACTCTCACCCCATAGCCCTGTATCAATCCCAAACTAATCCCACTGCCCCACTCTCCCGATAGCCCTGTATCAACCCAAAACTAATCCCACTGCCCCACTCTCTCCCCATAGCCCTGTATCAATCCCCAAACTAATCCCACTGTCCCACTCTCTCCCCATAGCCCTGTATCAATCCCCAAACTAATCTCACTGCCCCACTCTCTCCACATAGCCCTGTATCAATCCCAAACTAATCCCACTGCCCCGCTCTCTCCCCATAGCCCTGTATCAATCTCAAGCTAATCCCATTGTCCCACTCTCTCCCCATAGCCCTGTATCAATCCCAAACTAATCTCACTGCCCCGCTCTCTCCCCATAGCCCTGTATCAATCTCAAGCTAATCCCACTGTCCCACTCTCTCCCCATAGCCCTGTATCAATCCCAAACTAATCCCACTGCCCCGCTCTCTCCCCATAGCCCTGTATCAATCCCCAAACTAATCCCACTGCCCCGCTCTCTCCCCATAGCCCTGTATCAATCCCCAAACTAATCCCACTGCCCCACTCTCTCCCCATAGCCCTGTATCAATCCCAAACTAATCCCACTGCCCCGCTCTCTCCCCATAGCCCTGTATCAATCCCCAAACTAATCCCACTGCCCCGCTCTCTCCCCATAGCCCTGAATCAATCCCCAAACTAATCCCACTGTCCCGCTCTCTCCCCATAGCCCCGTATCAATCCCAAACTAATCCCACTGCCCCACTCTCTCCCCACAGCCCTGTATCAATCCCCAAACTAATCCCACTGTCCCACTCTCTCCACATAGCCCTGTATCAATCCCCAAACTAATCCCACTGCCCCGCTCTCTCCCCATAGCCCTGTATCAATCTCAAGCTATTCCCAATGTCCCACTCTCTCCCCATAGCCCTGTATCAATCCCAAACTAATCTCACTGCCCCGCTCTCTCCCCATAGCCCTGTATCAATCTCAAGCTAATCCCACTGTCCCACTCTCTCCCCATAGCCCTGTATCAATCCCAAACTAATCCCACTGCCCCGCTCTCTCCCCATAGCCCTGTATCAATCCCCAAACTAATCCCACTGCCCCGCTCTCTCCCCATAGCCCTGTATCAATCCCCAAACTAATCCCACTGCCCCACTCTCTCCCCATAGCGCTGTATCAATCCCAAACTAATCCCACTGCCCCGCTCTCTCCCCATAGCCCAGTATCAATCCCCAAACTAATCCCACTGCCCCGCTCTCTCCCCATAGCCCTGAATCAATCCCCAAACTAATCCCACTGCCCCGCTTTCTCCCCATAGCCCTGTATCTACCCCAAACTAATCTCACTGCCCCACTCTCTCCCCATAGCCCTGTATCGATCCCAAACTAATCCCACTGCCCCGCTCTCTCCCCATAGCCCTGTATCAATCCCCAATCTAATCCCACTGCCACGCTCTCTCCCCATAGCTCTGTATCAATCACAAACTAATCTCACTGCCCCACTCTCTCCCCATAGCCCTGTATCAATCCCAAACTAATCCCACTGCCCCACTCTCACCCCATAGCCCTGTATCAATCCCAAACTAATCCCACTGTCCCGCTCTCTCCCCATAGCCCTGTATCAATCTCAAACTAATCCCACTGCCCCACTGTCTCCCAATAGCCTACTATCAATCCCCAAATTAATCCCACTGCCCCACTCTCTACCCATAGCCCTGTATCAATCCCAAACTAATCCCACTGCCCCACTCTCTCCCCATAGCCCTGTATCAATCCCAAACTAATCCCACTGCCCCACTCTCTCCCCATAGCCCTGTATCAATCCCAAACGAATCCCACTGCCCCACTCTCTCCCCATAGCCCTGTATCAATCCCAAACGAATCCCACTGCCCCACTCTCTCCCCATAGCCCCGTATCAATCCCAAACGAATCCCACTGCCCCACTCTCTACCCAGAGCCCTGTATCAATCCCAAACTAATCCCACTGCCCCACTCTCTCCCCATAGCCCTGTATCAATCCCAAACTAATCCCACTGCCCCGCTCTCTCCCCATAGCCCTGTATCAATCCCAAACTAATCCCACTGTCCCACTCTCTCCCCATAGCCCTGTATCAATCCCAAACTAATCACACTGCCCCGCTTTCTCCCCATAGCCCTGTATCAATCCCCAAACTAATTCCACTGCCCCCACTCTCCCCATTGCCCTGTGTCAATCCCCAAACTAATCTCACTGCCCCACTCTCTCCCCATAGTCCTGTATCAATCCCAAACTAATCCCACTGCCCCACTCTCTCCCCAGAGCCCTGTATCAATCCCCAAACTAATTCCACTGCCCCCACTCTCCCCATAGCCCTGTGTCAATCCCCAAACTAATCTCACTGCCCCACTCTCTCCACATAGCCCTGTATCAATCCCAAACTAATCCCACTGCCCTGCTCTCTCCCCATAGCCCTGTATCTACCCCAAACTAATCTCACTGCCCCACTCTCTCCCCATAGCCCTGTATCAATCCCAAACTAATCCCACTGCCCCGCTCTCTCCCCATAGCCCTGTATCAATCCCCAAACTAATCCCACTGCCACGCTCTCTCCCCATAGCCCTGTATCAATCCCAAACTAATCCCACTGCCCCGCTCTCTCCCCATAGCCCTGTATCAATCCCAAACTAATCGCACTGCCCCACTCTCTCCCCATAGCCCTGAATTAATCCCCAAACTAATCCCACTGCCCTACTCTCTCCCCATAGCCCTGTATCAATCCCCAAACTAATCCCACTGCCCCACTCTCTCCCCATAGCCCTGTATCAATCCCCAAACTAATCCCACTGCCCCACTCTCTCCCCATAGCCCTGTATCAATCCCCAAACTAATCCCACTGCCCCGCTCTCTCCCCATAGCCCTGTATCAATCCCCAAACTAATCCCACTGTCCCACACTCTCCCCATAGCCCTGTATCAATCCCCAAACTAATCTCACTGCCCCACTCTCTCCACATAGCCCTGTATCAATCCCAAACTAATCCCACTGCCCCGCTCTCTCCCCATAGCCCTGTATCAATCTCAAACTAATCCCACTGTCCCACTCTCTCCCCATAGCCCTGTATCAATCCCAAACTAATCTCACTGCCCCGCTCTCTCCCCATAGCCCTGTATCAATCTCAAGCTAATCCCACTGTCCCACTCTCTCCCCATAGCCCTGTATCAATCCCAAACTAATCCCACTGCCCCGCTCTCTCCCCATAGCCCTGTATCAATCCCCAAACTAATCCCACTGCCCCGCTCTCTCCCCATAGCCCTGTATCAATCCCCAAACTAATCCCACTGCCCCACTCTCTCCCCATAGCCCTGTATCAATCCCAAACTAATCCCACTGCCCCGCTCTCTCCCCATAGCCCTGTATCAATCCCCAAACTAATCCCACTGCCCCGCTCTCTCCCCATAGCCCTGAATCAATCCCCAAACTAATCCCACTGTCCCGCTCTCTCCCCATAGCCCCGTATCAATCCCAAACTAATCCCACTGCCCCACTCTCTCCCCACAGCCCTGTATCAATCCCCAAACTAATCCCACTGCCCAGCTTTCTCCCCATAGCCCTGTATCTACCCCAAACTAATCTCACTGCCCCACTCTCTCCCCATAGCCCTGTATCAATCCCAAACTAATCCCACTGCCCCGCTCTCTCCCCATAGCCCTGTATCAATCCCCAAACTAATCCCACTGCCACGCTCTCTCCCCATAGCCCTGTATCAATCACAAACTAATCTCACTGCCCCACTCTCTCCCCATAGCCCTGAATTAATCCCCAAACTAATCCCACTGCCCTACTCTCTCCCCATAGCCCTGTATCAATCCCCAAACTAATCCCACTGCCCCACTCTCTCCCCATAGCCCTGTATCAATCCCCAAACTAATCCCACTGCCCCACTCTCTCCCCATAGCCCTGTATCAATCCCCAAACTAATCCCACTGCCCCGCTCTCTCCCCATAGCCCTGTATCAATCCCCAAACTAATCCCACTGTCCCACTCTCTCCCCATAGCCCTGTATCAATCCCCAAACTAATCTCACTGCCCCACTCTCTCCACATAGCCCTGTATCAATCCCAAACTAATCCCACTGCCCCGCTCTCTCCCCATAGCCCTGTATCAATCTCAAGCTAATCCCACTGTCCCACTCTCTCCCCATAGCCCTGTATCAATCCCAAACTAATCTCACTGCCCCGCTCTCTCCCCATAGCCCTGTATCAATCTCAAGCTAATCCCACTGTCCCACTCTCTCCCCATAGCCCTGTATCAATCCCAAACTAATCCCACTGCCCCGCTCTCTCCCCATAGCCCTGTATCAATCCCAAACTAATCCCACTGCCCCGCTCTCTCCCCATAGCCCTGTATCAATCCCCAAACTAATCCCACTTCCCCGCTCTCTCCCCATAGCCCTGTATCAATCCCCAAACTAATCCCACTGCCCCACTCTCTCCCCATAGCCCTGTATCAATCCCATACTAATCCCACTGCCCCGCTCTCTCCCCACAGCCCTGTATCAATCCCCAAACTAATCCCACTGCCCCGCTCTCTCCCCATAGCCCTGAATCAATCCCCAAACTAATCCCACTGTCCCGCTCTCTCCCCATAGCCCCGTATCAATCCCAAACTAATCCCACTGCCCCACTCTCTCCCCACAGCCCTGTATCAATCCCCAAACTAATCCCACTGCCCAGCTTTCTCCCCATAGCCCTGTATCAATCCCAAACTAATCCCACTGCCCCGCTCTCTCCCCATAGCCCTGTATCAATCCCCAAACTAATCCCACTGCCACGCTCTCTCCCCATAGCCCTGTATCAATCACAAACTAATCTCACTGCCCCACTCTCTCCCCATAACCCTGTATCAATCACAAACTAATCCCACTGCCCCACTCTCACCCCATAGCCCTGTATCAATCCCAAACAAATCCCACTGCCCCACTCTCCCGATAGCCCTGTATCAACCCAAAACTAATCCCACTGCCCCACTCTCTCCCCATAGCCCTGTATCAATCCCCAAACTAATCCCACTGTCCCACTCTCTCCCCATAGCCCTGTATCAATCCCCAAACTAATCTCACTGCCCCACTCTCTCCACATAGCCCTGTATCAATCCCAAACTAATCCCACTGCCCCGCTCTCTCCCCATAGCCCTGTATCAATCTCAAGCTAATCCCATTGTCCCACTCTCTCCCCATAGCCCTGTATCAATCCCAAACTAATCTCACTGCCCCGCTCTCTCCCCATAGCCCTGTATCAATCTCAAGCTAATCCCACTGTCCCACTCTCTCCCCATAGCCCTGTATCAATCCCAAACTAATCCCACTGCCCCGCTCTCTCCCCATAGCCCTGTATCAATCCCCAAACTAATTCCACTGCCCCGCTCTCTCCCCATAGCCCTGTATCAATCCCCAAACTAATCCCACTGCCCCACTCTCTCCCCATAGCCCTGTATCAATCCCAAACTAATCCCACTGCCCCGCTCTCTCCCCATAGCCCTGTATCAATCCCCAAACTAATCCCACTGCCCCGCTCTCTCCCCATAGCCCTGAATCAATCCCCAAACTAATCCCACTGTCCCGCTCTCTCCCCATAGCCCCGTATCAATCCCAAACTAATCCCACTGCCCCACTCTCTCCCCACAGCCCTGTATCAATCCCCAAACTAATCCCACTGCCCAGCTTTCTCCCCATAGCCCTGTATCTACCCCAAACTAATCTCACTGCCCCACTCTCTCCCCATAGCCCTGTATCAATCCCAAACTAATCCCACTGCCCCGCTCTCTCCCCATAGCCCTGTATCAATCCCCAAACTAATCCCACTGCCACGCTCTCTCCCCATAGCCCTGTATCAACCACAAACTAATCTCACTGCCCCACTCTCTCCCCATAGCCCTGTATCAATCACAAACTAATCCCACTGCCCCACTCTCACCCCATAGCCCTGTATCAATCCCAAACTAATCACACTGCCCCACTCTCCCCATAGCCCTGTATCAACCCCAAACTAATCCCACTGCCCCACTCTCACCCCATAGCCCTGTATCAATCCCAAACTAATCCCACTGCCCCGCTCTCTCCCCATAGCCCTGTATCAATCCCCAAACTAATCCCACTGCCCCGCTCTCTCCCCATAGCCCTGTATCAATCCCAAACTAATCCCACTGCCCCACTCTCTCCCCATAGCCCTGTATCAATCCCAAACTAATCGCACTGCCCCACTCTCTCCCCATAGCCCTGTATCAATCCCCAAACTAATCCCACTGCCCTACTCTCTCCCCATAGCCCTGTATCAATCCCCAAACTAATCCCACTGCCCCACTCTCTCCCCATAGCCCTGTATCAATCCCCAAACTAATCCCACTGCCCCACTCTCTCCCCATAGCCCTGTATCAATCCCCAAACTAATCCCACTACCCCACTCTCTCCCCATAGCCCTGTATCAATCCCCAAACTAATCCCACTGTCCCGCTCTCTCCCCATAGCCCTGTATCAATCCCAAACTAATCCCACTGCCCCACTCTCTCCCCATAGCCCCGTATCAATCCCCAAACTAATCCCACTGCCCCACTCTCTCCCCACAGCCCTGTATCAATCCCAAACTTATCCCACTGCCCCACTCTCTCCCCATAGCCCTGTATCAATCCCCAAACTAATCCCACTGCCCCGCTCTCTCCCCATAGCCCTGTATCAATCCCAAACTAATCGCACTGCCCCACTCTCTCCCCATAGCCCTGAATTAATCCCCAAACTAATCCCACTGCCCTACTCTCTCCCCATAGCCCTGTATCAATCCCCAAACTAATCCCACTCCCCTACTCTCTCCCCATAGCCCTGTATCAATCCCCAAACTAATCCCACTGCCCCACTCTCTCCCCATAGCCCTGTATCAATCCCCAAACTAATCCCACTGCCCCGCTCTCTCCCCATAGCCCTGTATCAATCCCCAAACTAATCCCACTGTCCCACTCTCTCCCCATAGCCCTGTATCAATCCCCAAACTAATCTCACTGCCCCACTCTCTCCACATAGCCCTGTATCAATCCCAAACTAATCCCACTGCCCCGCTCTCTCCCCATAGCCCTGTATCAATCTCAAGCTAATCCCACTGTCCCACTCTCTCCCCATAGCCCTGTATCAATCCCAAACTAATCCCACTGCCCCGCTCTCTCCCCATAGCCCTGTATCAATCCCCAAACTAATCCCACTGCCCCACTCTCTCCCCATAGCCCTGTATCAATCCCAAACTAATCCCACTGCCCCGCTCTCTCCCCATAGCCCTGTATCAATCCCCAAACTAATCCCACTGCCCCGCTCTCTCCCCATAGCCCTGTATCAATCCCCAAACTAATCCCACTGTCCCACTCTCTCCCCACAGCCCTGTATCAATCCCCAAACTAATCCCACTGCCCCGCTCTCTCCCCAAAGGCCTGTATCTACCCCAAACTAATCTCACTGCCCCACTCTCTCCCCATAGCCCTGTATCAATCCCAAACTAATCCCACTGCCCCGCTCTCTCCCCATAGCCCTGTATCAATCCCCAAACTAATCCCACTGCCACGCTCTTTCCCCATAGCCCTGTATCAATCCCAAACTAATCCCACTGCCCCGCTCTCTCCCCATAGCCCTGTATCAATCCCAAACTAATCGCACTGCCCCACTCTCTCCCCATAGCCCTGAATTAATCCCCAAACTAATCCCACTGCCCTACTCTCTCCCCATAGCCCTGTATCAATCCCCAAACTAATCCCACTGCCCGACTCTCTCCCCATAGCCCTGTATCAATCCCCAAACTAATCCCACTGCCCCACTCTCTCCCCATAGCCCTGTATCAATCCCCAAACTAATCCCACTGCCCCGCTCTCTCCCCATAGCCCTGTATCAATCCCCAAACTAATCCCACTGCCCCACTCTCTCCCCATAGCCCTGTATCAATCCCCAAACTAATCCCACTGCCCCACTCTCTCCCCATAGCCCTGTATCAATCCCCAAACTAATCCCACTGCCCCGCTCTCTCCCCATAGCCCTGTATCAATCCCCAAACTAATCCCACTGTCCCACTCTCTCCCCATAGCCCTGCATCAATCCCCAAACTAATCTCACTGCCCCACTCTCTCCACATAGCCCTGTATCAATCCCAAACTAATCCCACTGCCCCGCTCTCTCCCCATAGCCCTGTATCAATCTCAAGCTAATCCCACTGTCCCACTCTCTCCCCATAGCCCTGTATCAATCCCAAACTAATCTCACTGCCCCGCTCTCTCCCCATAGCCCTGTATCAATCTCAAGCTAATCCCACTGTCCCACTCTCTCCCCATAGCCCTGTATCAATCCCAAACTAATCCCACTGCCCCGCTCTCTCCCCATAGCCCTGTATCAATCCCAAACTAATCCCACTGCCCCGCTCTCTCCCCATAGCCCTGTATCAATCCCCAAACTAATCCCACTTCCCCGCTCTCTCCCCATAGCCCTGTATCAATCCCCAAACTAATCCCACTGCCCCACTCTCTCCCCATAGCCCTGTATCAATCCCAAACTAATCCCACTGCCCCGCTCTCTCCCCATAGCCCTGTATCAATCCCCAAACTAATCCCACTGCCCCGCTCTCTCCCCATAGCCCTGAATCAATCCCCAAACTAATCCCACTGTCCCGCTCTCTCCCCATAGCCCCGTATCAATCCCAAACTAATCCCACTGCCCCACTCTCTCCCCACAGCCCTGTATCAATCCCCAAACTAATCCCACTGCCCAGCTTTCTCCCCATAGCCCTGTATCAATCCCAAACTAATCCCACTGCCCCGCTCTCTCCCCATAGCCCTGTATCAATCCCCAAACTAATCCCACTGCCACGCTCTCTCCCCATAGCCCTGTATCAATCACAAACTAATCTCACTGCCCCACTCTCTCCCCATAGCCCTGTATCAATCACAAACTAATCCCACTGCCCCACTCTCACCCCATAGCCCTGTATCAATCCCAAACAAATCCCACTGCCCCACTCTCCCGATAGCCCTGTATCAACCCAAAACTAATCCCACTGCCCCACTCTCTCCCCATAGCCCTGTATCAATCCCCAAACTAATCGCACTGTCCCACTCTCTCCCCATAGCCCTGTATCAATCCCCAAACTAATCTCACTGCCCCACTCTCTCCACATAGCCCTGTATCAATCCCAAACTAATCCCACTGCCCCGCTCTCTCCCCATAGCCCTGTATCAATCTCAAGCTAATCCCATTGTCCCACTCTCTCCCCATAGCCCTGTATCAATCCCAAACTAATCTCACTGCCCCGCTCTCTCCCCATAGCCCTGTATCAATCTCAAGCTAATCCCACTGTCCCACTCTCTCCCCATAGCCCTGTATCAATCCCAAACTAATCCCACTGCCCCGCTCTCTCCCCATAGCCCTGTATCAATCCCCAAACTAATTCCACTGCCCCGCTCTCTCCCCATAGCCCTGTATCAATCCCCAAACTAATCCCACTGCCCCACTCTCTCCCCATAGCCCTGTATCAATCCCAAACTAATCCCACTGCCCCGCTCTCTCCCCATAGCCCTGTATCAATCCCCAAACTAATCCCACTGCCCCGCTCTCTCCCCATAGCCCTGAATCAATCCCCAAACTAATCCCACTGTCCCGCTCTCTCCCCATAGCCCCGTATTAATCCCAAACTAATCCCACTGCCCCACTCTCTCCCCACAGCCCTGTATCAATCCCCAAACTAATCCCACTGCCCAGCTTTCTCCCCATAGCCCTGTATCTACCCCAAACTAATCTCACTGCCCCACTCTCTCCCCATAGCCCTGTATCAATCCCAAACTAATCCCACTGCCCCGCTCTCTCCCCATAGCCCTGTATCAATCCCCAAACTAATCCCACTGCCACGCTCTCTCCCCATAGCCCTGTATCAACCACAAACTAATCTCACTGCCCCACTCTCTCCCCATAGCCCTGTATCAATCACAAACTAATCCCACTGCCCCACTCTCACCCCATAGCCCTGTATCAATCCCAAACTAATCACACTGCCCCACTCTCCCCATAGCCCTGTATCAACCCCAAACTAATCCCACTGCCCCACTCTCACCCCATAGCCCTGTATCAATCCCAAACTAATCCCACTGCCCCGCTCTCTCCCCATAGCCCTGTATCAATCCCCAAACTAATCCCACTGCCCCGCTCTCTCCCCATAGCCCTGTATCAATCCCAAACTAATCCCACTGCCCCACTCTCTCCCCATAGCCCTGTATCAATCCCAAACTAATCGCACTGCCCCACTCTCTCCCCATAGCCCTGTATTAATCCCCAAACTAATCCCACTGCCCTACTCTCTCCCCATAGCCCTGTATCAATCCCCAAACTAATCCCACTGCCCCACTCTCTCCCCATAGCCCTGTATCAATCCCCAAACTAATCCCACTGCCCCACTCTCTCCCCATAGCCCTGTATCAATCCCCAAACTAATCCCACTGCCCCACTCTCTCCCCATAGCCCTGTATCAATCCCCAAACTAATCCCACTGTCCCGCTCTCTCCCCATAGCCCTGTATCAATCCCAAACTAATCCCACTGCCCCACTCTCTCCCCATAGCCCCGTATCAATCCCCAAACTAATCCCACTGCCCCACTCTCTCCCCACAGCCCTGTATCAATCCCAAACTTATCCCACTGCCCCACTCTCTCCCCATAGCCCTGTATCAATCCCCAAACTAATCCCACTGCCCCGCTCTCTTCCCATAGCCCTGTATCAATCCCAAACTAATTGCACTGCCCCACTCTCTCCCCATAGCCCTAAATTAATCCCCAAACTAATCCCACTGCCCTACTCTCTCCCCATAGCCCTGTATCAATCCCCAAACTAATCCCACTCCCCTACTCTCTCCCCATAGCCCTGTATCAATCCCCAAACTAATCCCACTGCCCCACTCTCTCCCCATAGCCCTGTATCAATCCCCAAACTAATCCCACTGCCCCGCTCTCTCCCCATAGCCCTGTATCAATCCCCAAACTAATCCCACTGTCCCACTCTCTCCCCATAGCCCTGTATCAATCCCCAAACTAATCTCACTGCCCCACTCTCTCCACATAGCCCTGTATCAATCCCAAACTAATCCCACTGCCCCGCTCTCTCCCCATAGCCCTGTATCAATCTCAAGCTAATCCCACTGTCCCACTCTCTCCCCATAGCCCTGTATCAATCCCAAACTAATCCCACTGCCCCGCTCTCTCCCCATAGCCCTGTATCAATCCCCAAACTAATCCCACTGCCCCACTCTCTCCCCATAGCCCTGTATCAATCCCAAACTAATCCCACTGCCCCGCTCTCTCCCCATAGCCCTGTATCAATCCCCAAACTAATCCCACTGCCCCGCTCTCTCCCCATAGCCCTGTATCAATCCCCAAACTAATCCCACTGTCCCACTCTCTCCCCACAGCCCTGTATCAATCCCCAAACTAATCCCACTGCCCCGCTCTCTCCCCAAAGCCCTGTATCTACCCCAAACTAATCTCACTGCCCCACTCTCTCCCCATAGCCCTGTATCAATCCCAAACTAATCCCACTGCCCCGCTCTCTCCCCATAGCCCTGTATCAATCCCCAAACTAATCCCACTGCCACGCTCTCTCCCCATAGCCCTGTATCAATCCCAAACTAATCCCACTGCCCCGCTCTCTCCCCATAGCCCTGTATCAATCCCAAACTAATCGCACTGCCCCACTCTCTCCCCATAGCCCTGAATTAATCCCCAAACTAATCCCACTGCCCTACTCTCTCCCCATAGCCCTGTATCAATCCCCAAACTAATCCCACTGCCCGACTCTCTCCCCATAGCCCTGTATCAATCCCCAAACTAATCCCACTGCCCCACTCTCTCCCCATAGCCCTGTATCAATCCCCAAACTAATCCCACTGCCCCGCTCTCTCCCCATAGCCCTGTATTAATCCCCAAACTAATCCCACTGTCCCACTCTCTCCCGATAGCCCTGTATCAATCCCCAAACTAATCTCACTGCCCCACTCTCTCCACATAGCCCTGTATCAATCCCAAACTAATCCCACTGCCCCGCTCTCTCCCCATAGCCCTGTATCAATCACAAGCTAATCCCACTGTCCCACTCTCTCCCCATAGCCCTGTATCAATCCCAAACTAATCTCACTGCCCCGCTCTCTCCCCATAGCCCTGTATCAATCTCAAGCTAATCCCACTGTCCCACTCTCTCCCCATAGCCCTGTATCAATCCCAAACTAATCCCACTGCCCCGCACTCTCCCCATAGCCCTGTATCAATCCCCAAACTAATCCCACTGCCCCGCTCTCTCCCCATAGCCCTGTATCAATCCCCAAACTAATCCCACTGCCCCACTCTCTCCCCATAGCCCTGTATCAATCCCAAACTAATCCCACTGCCCCGCTCTCTCCCCATAGCCCTGTATCAATCCCCAAACTAATCCCACTGCCCCGCTCTCTCCCCATAGCCCTGAATCAATCCCCAAACTAATCCCACTGTCCCGCTCTCTCCCCATAGCCCCGTATCAATCCCAAACTAATCCCACTGCCCCACTCTCTCCCCACAGCCCTGTATCAATCCCCAAACTAATCCCACTGCCCAGCTTTCTCCCCATAGCCCTGTATCTACCCCAAACTAATCTCACTGCCCCACTCTCTCCCCATAGCCCTGTATCAATCCCAAACTAATCCCACTGCCCCGCTCTTTCCCCATAGCCCTGTATCAATCCCCAAACTAATCCCACTGCCACGCTCTCTCCCCATAGCCCTGTATCAATCACAAACTAATCTCACTGCCCCACTCTCTCCCCATAGCCCTGTATCAATCACAAACTAATCCCACTGCCCCACTCTCACCCCATAGCCCTGTATCAATCCCAAACTAATCCCACTGCCCCACTCTCCCGATAGCCCTGTATCAACCCAAAACTAATCCCACTGCCCCACTCTCTCCCCATAGCCCTGTATCAATCCCCAAACTAATCCCACTGTCCCACTCTCTCCCCATAGCCCTGTATCAATCCCCAAACTAATCTCACTGCCCCACTCTCTCCACATAGCCCTGTATCAATCCCAAACTAATCCCACTGCCCCGCTCTCTCCCCATAGCCCTGTATCAATCTCAAGCTAATCCCACTGTCCCACTCTCTCCCCATAGCCCTCTATCAATCCCAAACTAATCTCACTGCCCCGCTCTCTCCCCATAGCCCTGTATCAATCTCAAGCTAATCCCACTGTCCCACTCTCTCCCCATAGCCCTGTATCAATCCCAAACTAATCCCACTGCCCCGCTCTCTCCCCATAGCCCTGTATCAATCCCCAAACTAATCCCACTGCCCCGCTCTCTCCCCATAGCCCTGTATCAATCCCCAAACTAATCCCACTGCCCCACTCTCTCCCCATAGCCCTGTATAAATCCCAAACTAATCCCACTGCCCCGCTCTCTCCCCATAGCCCTGTATCAATCCCCAAACTAATCCCACTGCCCCGCTCTCTCCCCATAGCCCTGAATCAATCCCCAAACTAATCCCACTGTCCCGCACTCTCCCCATAGCCCCGTATCAATCCCAAACTAATCCCACTGCCCCACTCTCTCCCCACAGCCCTGTATCAATCCCCAAACTAATCCCACTGCCCAGCTTTCTCCCCATAGCCCTGTATCTACCCCAAACTAATCTCACTGCCCCACTCTCTCCCCATACCCCTGTATCAATCCCAAACTAATCCCACTGCCCCGCTCTCTCCCCATAGCCCTGTATCAATCCCCAAACTAATCCCACTGCCACGCTCTCTCCCCATAGCCCTGTATCAATCACAAACTAATCTCACTGCCCCACTCTCTCCCCATAGCCCTGTATCAATCACAAACTAATCCCACTGCCCCACTCTCACCCCATAGCCCTGTATCAATCCCAAACTAATCCCACTGCCCCACTCTCCCCATAGCCCTGTATCAACCCCAAACTAATCCCACTGCCCCACTCTCACCCCATAGCCCTGTATCAATCCCAAACTAATCCAACTGCCCCGCTCTCTCCCCATAGCCCTGTATCAATCCCCAAACTAATCCCACTGCCCCGCTCTCTCCCCATAGCCCTGTATCAATCCCAAACTAATCCCACTGCCCCACTCTCTCCCCATAGCCCTGTATCAATCCCAAACTAATCCCACTGCCCCGCTCTCTCCCCATAGCCCTGTATCAATCCCAAACTAATCGCACTGCCCCACTCTCTCCCCATAGCCCTGAATTAATCCCCAAACTAATCCCACTGCCCTACTCTCTCCCCATAGCCCTGTATCAATCCCCAAACTAATCCCACTGCCCTACTCTCTCCCCATAGCCCTGTATCAATCCCCAAACTAATCCCACTGCCCCACTCTCTCCCCATAGCCCTGTATCAATCCCCAAACTAATCCCACTGCCCCGCTCTCTCCCCATAGCCCTGTATCAATCCCCAAACTAATCCCACTGTCCCACTCTCTCCCCATAGCCCTGTATCAATCCCCAAACTAATCTCACTGCCCCACTCTCTCCACATAGCCCTGTATCAATCCCAAACTAATCCCACTGCCCCGCTCTCTCCCCATAGCCCTGTATCAATCTCAAGTTAATCCCACTGTCCCACTCTCTCCCCATAGCCCTGTATCAATCCCAAACTAATCTCACTGCCCCGCTCTCTCCCCATAGCCCTGTATCAATCTCAAGCTAATCCCACTGTCCCACTCTCTCCCCATAGCCCTGTATCAATCCCAAACTAATCCCACTGCCCCGCTCTCTCCCCATAGCCCTGTATCAATCCCCAAACTAATCCCACTGCCCCGCTCTCTCCCCATAGCCCTGTATCAATCCCCAAACTAATCCCACTGCCCCACTCTCTCCCCATAGCCCTGTATCAATCCCAAACTAATCCCACTGCCCCGCTCTCTCCCCATAGCCCTGTATCAATCCCCAAACTAATCCCACTGCCCCGCTCTCTCCCCATAGCCCTGAATCAATCCCCAAACTAATCCCACTGCCACGCTCTCTCCCCATAGCCCTGTATCAATCCCAAACTAATCGCACTGCCCCACTCTCTCCCCATAGCCCTGAATTAATCCCCAAACTAATCCCACTGCCCTACTCTCTCCCCATAGCCCTTTATCAATCCCCAAACTAATCCCACTGCCCTACTCTCTCCCCATAGCCCTGTATCAATCCCCAAACTAATCCCACTGCCCCACTCTCTCCCCATAGCCCTGTATCAATCCCCAAACTAATCCCACTGCCACGCTCTCTCCCCATAGCCCTGTATCAATCCCCAAACTAATCCCACTGTCCCACTCTCTCCCCATAGCCCTGTATCAATCCCCAAACTAATCTCACTGCCCCACTCTCTCCACATAGCCCTGTATCAATCCCAAACTAATCCCACTGCCCCGCTCTCTCCCCATAGCCCTGTATCAATCTCAAGCTAATCCCACTGTCCCACTCTCTCCCCATAGCCCTGTATCAATCCCAAACTAATCTCACTGCCCCGCTCTCTCCCCATAGCCCTGTATCAATCTCAAGCTAATCCCACTGTCCCACTCTCTCCCCATAGCCCTGTATCAATCCCAAACTAATCCCACTGCCCCGCTCTCTCCCCATAGCCCTGTATCAATCCCCAAACTAATCCCACTGCCCCGCTCTCTCCCCATAGCCCTGTATCAATCCCCAAACTAATCCCACTGCCCCACTCTCTCCCCATAGGCCTGTATCAATCCCAAACTAATCCCACTGCCCCGCTCTCTCCCCATAGCCCTGTATCAATCCCCAAACTAATCCCACTGCCCCGCTCTCTCCCCATAGCCCTGTATCAATCCCCAAACTAATCCCACTGCCACGCTCTTTCCCCATAGCCCTGTATCAATCCCAAACTAATCCCACTGCCCCACTCTCTCCCCATAGCCCTGTATCAATCCCAAACTAATCGCACTGCCCCACTCTCTCCCCATAGCCCTGAATTAATCCCCAAACTAATCCCACTGCCCTACTCTCTCCCCATAGCCCTGTATCAATCCCCAAACTAATCCCACTGCCCTACTCTC
Source organism: Scyliorhinus torazame (assembly GCF_047496885.1). Taxonomy (NCBI): domain Eukaryota; kingdom Metazoa; phylum Chordata; class Chondrichthyes; order Carcharhiniformes; family Scyliorhinidae; genus Scyliorhinus; species Scyliorhinus torazame. The sequence goes on from NC_092720.1 coordinate 228,265,400, forward strand.
TCCCCATAGCCCTGTATCAATCCCCAAACTAATCCCACTGCCCCACTCTCTCCCCATAGCCCTGTATCAATCCCCAAACTAATCCACCTGCCCCGCTCTCTCCCCATAGCCCTGTATCAATCCCCAAACTAATCCCACTGTCCCACTCTCTCCCCATAGCCCTGTATCAATCCCCAAACTAATCTCACTGCCCCACTCTCTCCACATAGCCCTGTATCAATCCCAAACTAATCCCACTGCCCCGCTCTCTCCCCATAGCCCTGTATCAATCTCAAGCTAATCCCACTGTCCCACTCTCTCCCCATAGCCCTGTATCAATCCCAAACTAATCTCACTGCCCCGCTCTCTCCCCATAGCCCTGTATCAATCTCAAGCTAATCCCACTGTCCCACTCTCTCCCCATAGCCCTGTATCAATCCCAAACTAATCCCACTGCCCCGCTCTCTCCCCATAGCCCTGTATCAATCCCCAAACTAATCCCACTGCCCCGCTCTCTCCCCATAGCCCTGTATCAATCCCCAAACTAATCCCACTGCCCCACTCTCTCCCCATAGCCCTGTATCAATCCCAAACTAATCCCACTGCCCCGCTCTCTCCCCATAGCCCTGTATCAATCCCCAAACTAATCCCACTGCCCCGCTCTCTCCCCATAGCCCTGAATCAATCCCCAAACTAATCCCACTGCCCCGCTTTCTCCCCATAGCCCTGTATCTACCCCAAACTAATCTCACTGCCCCACTCTCTCCCCATAGCCCTGTATCAATCCCAAACTAATCCCACTGCCCCGCTCTCTCCCCATAGCCCTGTATCAATCCCCAATCTAATCCCACTGCCACGCTCTCTCCCCATAGCCCTGTATCAATCACAAACTAATCTCACTGCCCCACTCTCTCCCCATAGCCCTGTATCAATCACAAACTAATCCCACTGCCCCACTCTCACCCCATAGCCCTGTATCAATCCCAAACTAATCCCACTGTCCCGCTCTCTCCCCATAGCCCTGTATCAATCTCAAACTAATCCCACTGCCCCACTGTCTCCCAATAGCCTACTATCAATCCCCAAATTAATCCCACTGCCCCACTCTCTACCCATAGCCCTGTATCAATCCCAAACTAATCCCACTGCCCCACTCTCTCCCCATAGCCCTGTATCAATCCCAAACTAATCCCATTGCCCCACTCTCTCCCCATAGCCCTGTATCAATCCCAAACTAATCCCACTGCCCCACTCTCTCCCCATAGCCCTGTATCAATCCCAAACTAATCCCGCTGCCCCACTCTCTCCCCATAGCCCTGTATCAATCCCAAACGAATCCCACTGCCCCACTCTCTACCCAGAGCCCTGTATCAATCCCAAACTAATCCCACTGCCCCACTCTCTCCCCATAGCCCTGTATCAATCCCAAACTAATCCCACTGCCCCGCTCTCTCCCCATAGACCTGTATCAATCCCAAACTAATCCCACTGTCCCACTCTCTCCCCATAGCCCTGTACCAATCCCAAACTAATCACACTGCCCCGCTCTCTCCCCATAGCCCTGTATCAATCCCCAAACTAATTCCACTGCCCCCACTCTCCCCATAGCCCTGTGTCAATCCCCAAACTAATCTCACTGCCCCACTCTCTCCCCATAGCCCTGTATCAATCCCAAACTAATCCCACTGCCCCACTCTCTCCCCAGAGCCCTGTATCAATCCCCAAACTAATTCCACTGCCCCCACACTCCCCATAGCCCTGTGTCAATCCCCAAACTAATCTCACTGCCCCACTCTCTCCACATAGCCCTGTATCAATCCCAAACTAATCCCACTGCCCTGCTCTCTCCCCATAGCCCTGTATCAATCTCAAGCTAATCCCACTGTCCCACTCTCTCCCCATAGCCCTGTATCAATCCCAAACTAATCTCTCTGCCCCGCTCTCTCCCCATAGCCCTGTATCAATCCCAAACTAATCCCACTGCCCCGCTCTCTCCCCATAGCCCTGTATCAATCCCCAAACTAATCCCACTGCCCCGCTCTCTCCCCATAGCCCTGTATCAATCCCCAAACTAATCCCACTGTCCCACTCTCTCCCCACAGCCCTGTATCAATCCCCAAACTAATCCCACTGCCCCGCTCTCTCCCCATAGCCCTGTATCTACCCCAAACTAATCTCACTGCCCCACTCTCTCCCCATAGCCCTGTATCAATCCCAAACTAATCCCACTGCCCCGCTCTCTCCCCATAGCCCTGTATCAATCCCCAAACTAATCCCACTGCCACGCTCTCTCCCCATAGCCCTGTATCAATCCCAAACTAATCCCACTGCCCCGCTCTCTCCCCATAGCCCTGTATCAATCCCAAACTAATCCCACTGTCCCACTCTCTCCCCATAGCCCTGTATCAATCCCAAACTAATCGCACTGCTCCACTCTCTCCCCATAGCCCTGAATTAATCCCCAAACTAATCCCACTGCCCTACTCTCTCCCCATAGCCCTGTATCAATCCCCAAACTAATCCCACTGCCCTACGCTCTCCCCATAGCCCTGTATCAATCCCCAAACTAATCCCACTGCCCCACTCTCTCCCCATAGCCCTGTATCAATCCCCAAACTAATCCCACTGTCCCACTCTCTCCCCATAGCCCTGTATCAATCCCCAAACTAATCTCACTGCCCCACTCTCTCCACATAGCCCTGTATCAATCCCAAACTAATCCCACTGCCCCGCTCTCTCCCCATAGCCCTGTATCAATCTCAAGCTAATCCCACTGTCCCACTCTCTCCCCATAGCCCTGTATCAATCCCAAACTAATCTCACTGCCCCGCTCTCTCCCCATAGCCCTGTATCAATCTCAAGCTAATCCCACTGTCCCACTCTCTCCCCATAGCCCTGTATCAATCCCAAACTAATCCCACTGCCCCGCTCTCTCCCCATAGCCCTGTATCAATCCCCAAACTAATCCCACTGCCCCGCTCTCTCCCCATAGCCCTGTATCAATCCCCAAACTAATCCCACTGCCCCACTCTCTCCCCATAGCCCTGTATCAATCCCAAACTAATCCCACTGCCCCGCTCTCTCCCCATAGCCCTGTATCAATCCCCAAACTAATCCCACTGCCCCACTCTCTCCCCATAGCCCTGAATCAATCCCCAAACTAATCCCACTGTCCCACTCTCTCCCATAGCCCCGTATCAATCCCAAACAAATCCCACTGCCCCACTCTCTCCCCACAGCCCTGTATCAATCCCCAAACTAATCCCACTGCCCAGCTTTCTCCCCATAGCCCTGTATCTACCCCAAACTAATCTCACTGCCCCACTCTCTCCCCATAGCCCTGTATCAATCCCAAACTAATCCCACTGCCCCGCTCTCTCCCCATTGCCCTGTATCAATCCCCAAACTAATCCCACTGCCACGCTCTCTCCCCATAGCCCTGTATCAATCACAAACTAATCTCACTGCCCCACTCTCTCCCCATAGCCCTGTATCAATCACAAACTAATCCCACTGCCCCACTCTCCCCATAGCCCTGTATCAACCCCAAACTAATCCCACTGCCCCGCTCTCTCCCCATAGCCCTGTATCAATCCCCAAACTAATCCCACTGTCCCACTCTCTCCGCATAGCCCTGTATCAATCACAAACTAATCCCACTGCCCCACTCTCACCCCATAGCCCTGCATCAAACCCAAACCAATCCCACTGCCCCACTCTCTCCCCATAGCCCTGTATCAATCCCCAAACTAATCTCACTGCCCCACTCTCTCCACATAGCCCTGTATCAATCCCAAACTAATCCCACTGCCCCGCTCTCTCCCCATAGCCCTGTATCAATCTCAAGCTAATCCCACTGTCCCACTCTCTCCCCATAGCCCTGTATCAATCCCAAACTAATCTCACTGCCCCGCTCTCTCCCCATAGCCCTGTATCAATCTCAAGCTAATCCCACTGTCCCACTCTCTCCCCATAGCCCTGTATCAATCCCAAACTAATCCCACTGCCCCGCTCTCTCCCCATAGCCCTGTATCAATCCCCAAACTAATCCCACTGCCCCGCTCTCTCCCCATGGCCCTGTATCAATCCCCAAACTAATCCCACTGCCCCACTCTCTCCTCATAGCCCTGTATCAATCCCAAACTAATCCCACTGCCCCGCTCTCTCCCCATAGCCCTGTATCAGTCCCCAAACTAATCCCACTGCCCCGCTCTCTCCCCATAGCCCTGAATCAATCCCCAAACTAATCCCACTGTCCCGCTCTCTCCCCATAGCCCCGTATCAATCCCAAACTAATCCCACTGCCCCACTCTCTCCCCACAGCCCTGTATCAATCCCCAAACTAATCCCACTGCCCAGCTTTCTCCCCATAGCCCTGTATCTACCCCAAACTAATCTCACTGCCCCACTCTCTCCCCATAGCCCTGTATCAATCCCAAACTAATCCCACTGCCCCGCTCTCTCCCCATAGCCCTGTATCAATCCCCAAACTAATCCCACTGCCACGCTCTCTCCCCATAGCCCTGTATCAATCACAAACTAATCTCACTGCCCCACTCTCTCCCCATAGCCCTGTATCAATCACAAATTAATCCCACTGCCCCACTCTCACCCCATAGCCCTGTATCAATCCCAAACTAATCCCACTGCCCAACTCTCCCCATAGCCCTGTATCAACCCCAAACTAATCCCACTGCCCCACTCTCACCCCATAGCCCTGTATCAATCCCAAACTAATCCCACTGCCCCGCTCTCTCCCCATAGCCCTGTATCAATCCCCAAACTAATCCCACTGCCCCGCTCTCTCCCCATAGCCCTGTATCAATCCCAAACTAATCCCACTGCCCCACTCTCTCCCCATAGCCCTGTATCAATCCCAAACTAATCGCACTGCCCCACTCTCTCCCCATAGCCCTGTATTAATCCCCAAACTAATCCCACTGCCCTACTCTCTCCCCATAGCCCTGTATCAATCCCCAAACTAATCCCACTGCCCCACTCTCTCCCCATACCCCTGTATCAATCCCCAAACTAATCCCACTGCCCCACTCTCTCCCCATAGCCCTGTATCAATCCCCAAACTAATCCCACTGCCCCACTCTCTCCCCATAGCCCTGTATCAATCCCCAAACTAATCCCACTGTCCCGCTCTCTCCCCATAGCCCTGTATCAATCTCAAGCTAATCCCACTGTCCCACTCTCTCCCCATAGCCCTGTATCAATCCCAAACTAATCCCACTGCCCCGCTCTCTCCCCATAGCCCTGTATCAATCCCCAAACTAATCCCACTGCCCCGCTCTCTCCCCATAGCCCTGTATCAATCCCCAAACTAATCCCACTGCCCCACTCTCTCCCCATAGCCCTGTATCAATCCCAAACTAATCCCACTGCCCCGCTCTCTCCCCATAGCCCTGTATCAATCCCCAAACTAATCCCACTGCCCCGCTCTCTCCCCATAGCCCTGAATCAATCCCCAATCTAATCCCACTGTCCCGCTCTCTCCCCATAGCCCCGTATCAATCCCAAACTAATCCCACTGCCCCACTCTCTCCCCACAGCCCTGTATCAATCCCCAAACTAATCCCACTGCCCAGCTTTCTCCCCATAGCCCTGTATCTACCCCAAACTAATCTCACTGCCCCACTCTCTCCCCATAGCCCTGTATCAATCCCAAACTAATCCCACTGCCCCGCTCTCTCCCCATAGCCCTGTATCAATCCCCAAACTAATCCCACTGCCACGCTCTCTCCCCATAGCCCTGTATCAATCACAAACTAATCTCACTGCCCCACTCTCTCCCCTTAGCCCTGTATCAATCACAAACTAATCCCACTGCCCCACTCTCACCCCATAGCCCTGTATCAATCCCAAACTAATCCCACTGCCCCACTCTCCCCATAGCCCTGTATCAACCCCAAACTAATCCCACTCCCCCACTCTCACCCCATAGCCCTGTATCAATCCCAAACTAATCCCACTGCCCCGCTCTCTCCCCATAGCCCTGTATCAATCCCCAAACTAATCCCACTGCCCCGCTCTCTCCCCATAGCCCTGTATCAATCCCAAACTAATCCCACTGCCCCACTCTCTCCCCATAGCCCTGTATCAATCCCAAACTAATCGCACTGCCCCACTCTCTCCCCATAGCCCTGTATTAATCCCCAAACTAATCCCACTGCCCTACTCTCTCCCCATAGCCCTGTATCAATCCCCAAACTAATCCCACTGCCCCACTCTCTCCCCATAGCCCTGTATCAATCCCCAAACTAATCCCACTGCCCCACTCTCTCCCCATAGCCCTGTATCAATCCCCAAACTAATCCCACTGCCCCACTCTCTCCCCATAGCCCTGTATCAATCCCCAAACTAATCCCACTGTCCCGCTCTCTCCCCATAGCCCTGTATCAATCCCAAACTAATCCCACTGCCCCACTCTCTCCCCATAGCCCTGTATCAATCCCCAAACTAATCCGACTGCCCCACTCTCTCCCCACAGCCCTGTATCAATCCCAAACTTATCCCACTGCCCCACTCTCTCCCCATAGCCCTGTATCAATCCCCAAACTAATCCCACTGCCCCGCACTCTCCCCATAGCCCTGTATCAATCCCCAAACTAATCCCACTGTCCGACTGTCTCCCCATAGCCCTGTATCAATCCCCAAACTAATCCCACTGCCCTGCTCTCTCCCCATAGCCCTGTATCAATCCCCAAACTAATCCCACTGCCCCGCTCTCTCCCCATAGCCCTGTATCAATCCCAAACAAATCCCACTGCCCCGCTCTCTCCCCATAGCCCTGTATCAATCCCAAACTAATCCCACTGCCCCCACTCTCCCCATAGCCCTGTGTCAATCCCCAAACTAATCTCACTGCCCCACTCTCTCCCCATAGCCCTGTATCAATCCCAAACTAATCCCACTGCCCCGCTCTCTCCCCATAGCCCTGTATCAATCCCCAAACTAATTCCACTGCCCCCACTCTCCCCATAGCCCTGTGTCAATCCCCAAACTAATCTCACTGCCCCACTCTCTCCACATAGCCCTGTATCAATCCCAAACAAATCCCACTGCCCCGCTCTCTCCCCATAGCCCTGTATCAATCTCAAGCTAATCCCACTGTCCCACTCTCTCCCCATAGCCCTGTATCAATCCCAAACTAATCTCACTGCCCCGCTCTCTCCCCATAGCCCTGTATCAATCTCAAGCTAATCCCACTGTCCCACTCTCTCCCCATAGCCCTGTATCAATCCCAAACTAATCCCACTGCCCCGCTCTCTCTCCATAGCCCTGTATCAATCCCCAAACTAATCCCACTGCCCCGCTCTCTCCCCATAGCCCTGTATCAATCCCCAAACTAATCCCACTGCCCCGCTCTCTCCCCATAGCCCTGTATCAATCCCCAAACTAATCCCACTGCCCCACTCTCTCCCCATAGCCCTGTATCAATCCCAAACTAATCCCACTGCCCCGCTCTCTCCCCATAGCCCTGTATCAATCCCCAATCTAATCCCACTGCCCCGCTCTCTCCCCATAGCCCTGTATCAATCCCCAAACTAATCCCACTGTCCCGCTCTCTCCCCATAACCCTGTATCAATCCCCAAACTAATCCCACTGCCCCGCTCTCTCCCCATAGCCCTGTATCTACCCCAAACTAATCTCACTGCCCCACTCTCTCCCCATAGCCCTGTATCAATCCCAAACTAATCCCACTGCCCCGCTCTCTCCCCATAGCCCTGTATCAATCCCAAACTAATCCCACTGCCCCACTCTCTCCCCATAGCCCTGTATCAATCCCCAAACTAATCCCACTGCCCCACTCTCTCCCCATAGCCCTGTATCAATCCCAAACTATTCGCACTGCCCCACTCTCTCCCCATAGCCCTGTATTAATCCCCAAACTAATCCCACTGCCCTACTCTCTCCCCATAGCCCTGTATCAATCCCCAAACTAATCCCACTGCCCTACTCTCTCCCCATAGCCCTGTATCAATTCGCAAACTAATCCCACTGCCCCACTCTCTCCCCATAGCCCTGTATCAATCCCCAAACTAATCCCACTGTCCCGCTCTCTCCCCATAGCCCCGTATCAATACCAAATTAATCACAATGCCCCACTCTCTCCCCATAGCCCTGTATCAATCCCCAAACTAATCCCACTGCCCCGCTCTCTCCCCATAGCCCTGTATCAATCCCCAAACTAATCCCACTGCTCCACTCTCTCTCCATAGCCCTGTATCAATCCCGAACTAATCCCACTGTCCCACTCTCTCCACATAGCCCTGTATCAATCCCCAAACTAATCCCACTGCCACGCTCTCTCCCCATAGCCCTGTATCAATCACAAACTAATCTCACTGCCCCACTCTCTCCCCATAGCCCTGTATCAATCTCAAGCTAATCCCACTGTCCCACTCTCTCCCCATAGCCCTGTATCAATCCCAAACTAATCTCACTGCCCCGCTCTCTCCCCATAGCCCTGTATCAATCTCAAGCTAATCCCACTGTCCCACTCTCTCCCCATAGCCCTGTATCAATCCCAAACTAATCCCACTGCCCCGCTCTCTCTCCATAGCCCTGTATCAATCCCCAAACTAATCCCACTGCCCCGCTCTCTCCCCATAGCCCTGTATCAATCCCCAAACTAATCCCACTGCCCCGCTCTCTCCCCATAGCCCTGTATCAATCCCCAAACTAATCCCACTGCCCCACTCTCTCCCCATAGCCCTGTATCAATCCCAAACTAATCCCACTGCCCCGCTCTCTCCCCATAGCCCTGTATCAATCCCCAATCTAATCCCACTGCCCCGCTCTCTCCCCATAGCCCTGTATCAATCCCCAAACTAATCCCACTGTCCCGCTCTCTCCCCATAACCCTGTATCAATCCCCAAACTAATCCCACTGCCCCGCTCTCTCCCCATAGCCCTGTATCTACCCCAAACTAATCTCACTGCCCCACTCTCTCCCCATAGCCCTGTATCAATCCCAAACTAATCCCACTGCCCCGCTCTCTCCCCATAGCCCTGTATCAATCCCAAACTAATCCCACTGCCCCGCTCTCTCCCCATAGCCCTGTATCAATCCCCAAACTAATCCCACTGCCACGCTCTCTCCCCATAGCCCTGTATCAATCACAAACTAATCTCACTGCCCCACTCTCTCCCCATAGCCCTGTATCAATCACAAATTAATCCCACTGCCCCACTCTCACCCCATAGCCCTGTATCAATCCCAAACTAATCCCACTGCCCAACTCTCCCCATAGCCCTGTATCAACCCCAAACTAATCCCACTGCCCCACTCTCACCCCATAGCCCTGTATCAATCCCAAACTAATCCCACTGCCCCGCTCTCTCCCCATAGCCCTGTATCAATCCCCAAACTAATCCCACTGCCCCGCTCTCTCCCCATAGCCCTGTATCAATCCCAAACTAATCCCACTGCCCCACTCTCTCCCCATAGCCCTGTATCAATCCCAAACTAATCGCACTGCCCCACTCTCTCCCCATAGCCCTGTATTAATCCCCAAACTAATCCCACTGCCCTACTCTCTCCCCATAGCCCTGTATCAATCCCCAAACTAATCCCACTGCCCCACTCTCTCCCCATACCCCTGTATCAATCCCCAAACTAATCCCACTGCCCCACTCTCTCCCCATAGCCCTGTATCAATCCCCAAACTAATCCCACTGCCCCACTCTCTCCCCATAGCCCTGTATCAATCCCCAAACTAATCCCACTGTCCCGCTCTCTCCCCATAGCCCTGTATCAATCTCAAGCTAATCCCACTGTCCCACTCTCTCCCCATAGCCCTGTATCAATCCCAAACTAATCCCACTGCCCCGCTCTCTCCCCATAGCCCTGTATCAATCCCCAAACTAATCCCACTGCCCCGCTCTCTCCCCATAGCCCTGTATCAATCCCCAAACTAATCCCACTGCCCCACTCTCTCCCCATAGCCCTGTATCAATCCCAAACTAATCCCACTGCCCCGCTCTCTCCCCATAGCCCTGTATCAATCCCCAAACTAATCCCACTGCCCCGCTCTCTCCCCATAGCCCTGAATCAATCCCCAAACTAATCCCACTGTCCCGCTCTCTCCCCATAGCCCCGTATCAATCCCAAACTAATCCCACTGCCCCACTCTCTCCCCACAGCCCTGTATCAATCCCCAAACTAATCCCACTGCCCAGCTTTCTCCCCATAGCCCTGTATCTACCCCAAACTAATCTCACTGCCCCACTCTCTCCCCATAGCCCTGTATCAATCCCAAACTAATCCCACTGCCCCGCTCTCTCCCCATAGCCCTGTATCAATCCCCAAACTAATCCCACTGCCACGCTCTCTCCCCATAGCCCTGTATCAATCACAAACTAATCTCACTGCCCCACTCTCTCCCCTTAGCCCTGTATCAATCACAAACTAATCCCACTGCCCCACTCTCACCCCATAGCCCTGTATCAATCCCAAACTAATCCCACTGCCCCACTCTCCCCATAGCCCTGTATCAACCCCAAACTAATCCCACTGCCCCACTCTCACCCCATAGCCCTGTATCAATCCCAAACTAATCCCACTGCCCCGCTCTCTCCCCATAGCCCTGTATCAATCCCCAAACTAATCCCACTGCCCCGCTCTCTCCCCATAGCCCTGTATCAATCCCAAACTAATCCCACTGCCCCACTCTCTCCCCATAGCCCTGTATCAATCCCAAACTAATCGCACTGCCCCACTCTCTCCCCATAGCCCTGTATTAATCCCCAAACTAATCCCACTGCCCTACTCTCTCCCCATAGCCCTGTATCAATCCCCAAACTAATCCCACTGCCCCACTCTCTCCCCATAGCCCTGTATCAATCCCCAAACTAATCCCACTGCCCCACTCTCTCCCCATAGCCCTGTATCAATCCCCAAACTAATCCCACTGCCCCACTCTCTCCCCATAGCCCTGTATCAATCCCCAAACTAATCCCACTGTCCCGCTCTCTCCCCATAGCCCTGTATCAATCCCAAACTAATCCCACTGCCCCACTCTCTCCCCATAGCCCTGTATCAATCCCCAAACTAATCCGACTGCCCCACTCTCTCCCCACAGCCCTGTATCAATCCCAAACTTATCCCACTGCCCCACTCTCTCCCCATAGCCCTGTATCAATCCCCAAACTAATCCCACTGCCCCGCACTCTCCCCATAGCCCTGTATCAATCCCCAAACTAATCCCACTGTCCGACTGTCTCCCCATAGCCCTGTATCAATCCCCAAACTAATCCCACTGCCCTGCTCTCTCCCCATAGCCCTGTATCAATCCCCAAACTAATCCCACTGCCCCGCTCTCTCTCCCCATAGCCCTGTATCAATCCCAAACAAATCCCACTGCCCCGCTCTCTCCCCATAGCCCTGTATCAATCCCAAACTAATCCCACTGCCCCCACTCTCCCCATAGCCCTGTGTCAATCCCCAAACTAATCTCACTGCCCCACTCTCTCCCCATAGCCCTGTATCAATCCCAAACTAATCCCACTGCCCCGCTCTCTCCCCATAGCCCTGTATCAATCCCCAAACTAATTCCACTGCCCCCACTCTCCCCATAGCCCTGTGTCAATCCCCAAACTAATCTCACTGCCCCAATCTCTCCACATAGCCCTGTATCAATCCCAAACAAATCCCACTGCCCCGCTCTCTCCCCATAGCCCTGTATCAATCTCAAGCTAATCCCACTGTCCCACTCTCTCCCCATAGCCCTGTATCAATCCCAAACTAATCTCACTGCCCCGCTCTCTCCCCATAGCCCTGTATCAATCTCAAGCTAATCCCACTGTCCCACTCTCTCCCCATAGCCCTGTATCAATCCCAAACTAATCCCACTGCCCCGCTCTCTCTCCATAGCCCTGTATCAATCCCCAAACTAATCCCACTGCCCCGCTCTCTCCCCATAGCCCTGTATCAATCCCCAAACTAATCCCACTGCCCCGCTCTCTCCCCATAGCCCTGTATCAATCCCCAAACTAATCCCACTGCCCCACTCTCTCCCCATAGCCCTGTATCAATCCCAAACTAATCCCACTGCCCCGCTCTCTCCCCATAGCCCTGTATCAATCCCCAATCTAATCCCACTGCCCCGCTCTCTCCCCATAGCCCTGTATCAATCCCCAAACTAATCCCACTGTCCCGCTCTCTCCCCATAACCCTGTATCAATCCCCAAACTAATCCCACTGCCCCGCTCTCTCCCCATAGCCCTGTATCTACCCCAAACTAATCTCACTGCCCCACTCTCTCCCCATAGCCCTGTATCAATCCCAAACTAATCCCACTGCCCCGCTCTCTCCCCATAGCCCTGTATCAATCCCAAACTAATCCCACTGCCCCACTCTCTCCCCATAGCCCTGTATCAATCCCCAAACTAATCCCACTGCCCCACTCTCTCCCCATAGCCCTGTATCAATCCCAAACTATTCGCACTGCCCCACTCTCTCCCCATAGCCCTGTATTAATCCCCAAACTAATCCCACTGCCCTACTCTCTCCCCATAGCCCTGTATCAATCCCCAAACTAATCCCACTGCCCTACTCTCTCCCCATAGCCCTGTATCAATTCGCAAACTAATCCCACTGCCCCACTCTCTCCCCATAGCCCTGTATCAATCCCCAAACTAATCCCACTGTCCCGCTCTCTCCCCATAGCCCCGTATCAATACCAAATTAATCACAATGCCCCACTCTCTCCCCATAGCCCTGTATCAATCCCCAAACTAATCCCACTGCCCCGCTCTCTCCCCATAGCCCTGTATCAATCCCCAAACTAATCCCACTGCTCCACTCTCTCTCCATAGCCCTGTATCAATCCCGAACTAATCCCACTGTCCCACTCTCTCCACATAGCCCTGTATCAATCCCCAAACTAATCCCACTGCCACGCTCTCTCCCCATAGCCCTGTATCAATCACAAACTAATCTCACTGCCCCACTCTCTCCCCATAGCCCTGTATCAATCTCAAGCTAATCCCACTGTCCCACTCTCTCCCCATAGCCCTGTATCAATCCCAAACTAATCTCACTGCCCCGCTCTCTCCCCATAGCCCTGTATCAATCTCAAGCTAATCCCACTGTCCCACTCTCTCCCCATAGCCCTGTATCAATCCCAAACTAATCCCACTGCCCCGCTCTCTCTCCATAGCCCTGTATCAATCCCCAAACTAATCCCACTGCCCCGCTCTCTCCCCATAGCCCTGTATCAATCCCCAAACTAATCCCACTGCCCCGCTCTCTCCCCATAGCCCTGTATCAATCCCCAAACTAATCCCACTGCCCCACTCTCTCCCCATAGCCCTGTATCAATCCCAAACTAATCCCACTGCCCCGCTCTCTCCCCATAGCCCTGTATCAATCCCCAATCTAATCCCACTGCCCCGCTCTCTCCCCATAGCCCTGTATCAATCCCCAAACTAATCCCACTGTCCCGCTCTCTCCCCATAACCCTGTATCAATCCCCAAACTAATCCCACTGCCCCGCTCTCTCCCCATAGCCCTGTATCTACCCCAAACTAATCTCACTGCCCCACTCTCTCCCCATAGCCCTGTATCAATCCCAAACTAATCCCACTGCCCCGCTCTCTCCCCATAGCCCTGTATCAATCCCAAACTAATCCCACTGCCCCACTCTCTCCCCATAGCCCTGTATCAATCCCCAAACTAATCCCACTGCCCCACTCTCTCCCCATAGCCCTGTATCAATCCCAAACTATTCGCACTGCCCCACTCTCTCCCCATAGCCCTGTATTAATCCCCAAACTAATCCCACTGCCCTACTCTCTCCCCATAGCCCTGTATGAATCCCCAAACTAATCCCACTGCCCTACTCTCTCCCCATAGCCCTGTATCAATTCGCAAACTAATCCCACTGCCCCACTCTCTCCCCATAGCCCTGTATCAATCCCCAAACTAATCCCACTGTCCCGCTCTCTCCCCATAGCCCCGTATCAATACCAAATTAATCACAATGCCCCACTCTCTCCCCATAGCCCTGTATCAATCCCCAAACTAATCCCACTGCCCCGCTCTCTCCCCATAGCCCTGTATCAATCCCCAAACTAATCCCACTGCTCCACTCTCTCTCCATAGCCCTGTATCAATCCCGAACTAATCCCACTGTCCCACTCTCTCCACATAGCCCTGTATCAATCCCCAAACTAATCCCACTGCCACGCTCTCTCCCCATAGCCCTGTATCAATCACAAACTAATCTCACTGCCCCACTCTCTCCCCATAGCCCTGTATCAATCACAAACTAATCCCACTGCCCCACTCTCACCCCATAGCCCTGTATCAATCCCAAACTAATCCCACTGCCCCACTCTCCCCATAGCCCTGTATCAACCCCAAACTAATCCCACTGCCCCACTCTCACCCCATAGCCCTGTATCAATCCCAAACTAATCCCACTGCCCCGCTCTCTCCCCATAGCCCTGTATCAATCCCCAAACTAATCCCACTGCCCCGCTCTCTCCCCATAGCCCTGTATCAATCCCAAACTAATCCCACTGCCCCACTCTCTCCCCATAGCCCTGTATCAATCCCAAACTAATCGCACTGCCCCACTCTCTCCCCATAGCCCTGTATTAATCCCCAAACTAATCCCACTGCCCTACTCTCTCCCCATAGCCCTGTATCAATCCCCAAACTAATCCCACTGCCCTACTCTCTCCCCATAGCCCTGTATCAATCCGCAAACTAATCCCACTGCCCCACTCTCTCCCCATAGCCCTGTATCAATCCCCAAACTAATCCCACTGCCCCACTCTCTCCCCATAGCCCTGTATCAATCCCCAAACTAATCCCACTGTCCCGCTCTCTCCCCATAGCCCTGTATCAATCTCAAGCTAATCCCACTGTCCCACTCTCTCCCCATAGCCCTGTATCAATCCCAAACTAATCTCACTGCCCCGCTCTCTCCCCATAGCCCTGTATCAATCTCAAGCTAATCCCACTGTCCCACTCTCTCCCCATAGCCCTGTATCAATCCCAAACTAATCCCACTGCCCCACTCTCTCCCCATAGCCCTGTATCAATCCCAAACTAATCCCACTGCCCCGCTCTCTCCCCATAGCCCTGTATCAATCCCCAAACTAATCCCACTGCCCCGCTCTCTCCCCATAGCCCTGTATGAATCCCCAAACTAATCCCACTGTCCCGCTCTCTCCCCATAACCCTGTATCAATCCCCAAACTAATCCCACTGCCCCGCTCTCTCCCCATAGCCCTGTATCTACCCCAAACTAATCTCACTGCCCCACTCTCTCCCCATAGCCCTGTATCAATCCCAAACTAATCCCACTGCCCCGCTCTCTCCCCATAGCCCTGTATCAATCCTAAACTAATCCCACTGCCCCACTCTCTCCCCATAGCCCTGTATCAATCCCCAAACTAATCCCACTGTCCCACTCTCTCCCCATAGCCCTGTATCAATCCCAAACTAATCCCACTGTCCCACTCTCTCCCCATAGCCCTGTATCAATCCCAAACTAATCCCACTGCCCCACTCTCTCCCCATAGCCCTGTATCAATCCCAAACTAATCGCACTGCCCCACTCTCTCCCCATAGCCCTGTATTAATCCCCAAACTAATCCCACTGCCCTACTCTCTCCCCATAGCCCTGTATCAATCCCCAAACTAATCCCACTGCCCTACTCTCTCCCCATAGCCCTGTATCAATTCGCAAACTAATCCCACTGCCCCACTCTCTCCCCATAGCCCTGTACCAATCCCAAACTAATCCCACTGCCCCACTCTCTCCCCATAGCCCTGTATCAATCACCAAACTAATCCCACAGCCCCGCTCTCTCCCCATAGCCCTGTATCAATCCCAAACTAATCGCACTGCCCCACTCTCTCCCCATAGCCCTGTATTAATCCCCAAACTAATCCCACTGCCCTACTCTCTCCCCATAGCCCTGTATCAATCCCCAAACTAATCCCACTGCCCTACTCTCTCCCCATAGCCCTGTATCAATTCGCAAACTAATCCCACTGCCCCACTCTCTCCCCATAGCCCTGTATCAATCACCAAACTAATCCCACTGTCCCGCTCTCTCCCCATAGCCCTGTATCAATCCCAAACTAATCCGACTGCCCCGCTCTATCCCCAGAGCCCTGTATCAATCCCAAACTAATCCCACTGCCCTGCTCTCTCCCCATAGCCCTGTATCAATCCCCAAACTAATCCCACTGCCCCACTCTCTCCCCATAGCCCTGTATCAATCCCCAAACTAATCCCACTGTCCCGCTCTCTCCCCATAGCCCCGTATCAATACCAAATTAATCACAATGCCCCACTCTCTCCCCATAGCCCTGTATCAATCCCCAAACTAATCCCACTGCCCCGCTCTCTCCCCATAGCCCTGTATCAATCCCCAAACTAATCCCACTGCTCCACTCTCTCTCCATAGCCCTGTATCAATCCCGAACTAATCCCACTGTCCCACTCTCTCCACATAGCCCTGTATCAATCCCCAAACTAATCCCACTGCCACGCTCTCTCCCCATAGCCCTGTATCAATCACAAACTAATCTCACTGCCCCACTCTCTCCCCATAGCCCTGTATCAATCACAAACTAATCCCACTGCCCCACTCTCACCCCATAGCCCTGTATCAATCCCAAACTAATCCCACTGCCCCACTCTCCCCATAGCCCTGTATCAACCCCAAACTAATCCCACTGCCCCACTCTCACCCCATAGCCCTGTATCAATCCCAAACTAATCCCACTGCCCCGCTCTCTCCCCATAGCCCTGTATCAATCCCCAAACTAATCCCACTGCCCCGCTCTCTCCCCATAGCCCTGTATCAATCCCAAACTAATCCCACTGCCCCACTCTCTCCCCATAGCCCTGTATCAATCCCAAACTAATCCGACTGTCCCACACTCTCCCCATAGCCCTGTATCAATCCCAAACTAATCGCACTGCCCCACTCTCTCCCCATAGCCCTGTATCAATCCCAAACTAATCGCACTGCCCCACTCTCTCCCCATAGCCCTGTATTAATCCCCAAACTAATCCCACTGCCCCACTCTCTCCCCATAGCCCTGTATCAATCCCAAACTAATCGCACTGCCCCACTCTCTCCCCATAGCCCTGTATTAATCCCCAAACTAATCCCACTGCCCTACTCTCTCCCCATAGCCCTGTATCAATCCCCAAACTAATCCCACTGCCCTACTCTCTCCCCATAGCCCTGTATCAATCCGCAAACTAATCCCACTGCCCCACTCTCTCCCCATAGCCCTGTATCAATCCCCAAACTAATCCCACTGCCCCACTCTCTCCCCATAGCCCTGTATCAATCCCCAAACTAATCCCACTGTCCCGCTCTCTCCCCATAGCCCTGTATCAATCCCAAACTAATCCCACTGCCCCACTCTCTCCCCATAGCCCTGTATCAATCCCCAAACTAATCCCACTGCCCCACTCTCTCCCCATAGCCCTGTATCAATCCCAAACTAATCCCACTGCCCCACTCTCTCCCCATAGCCCTGTATCAATCCCCAAACTAATCCCACTGCCCAACTCTCTCCCCATAGCCCTGTATCAATCCCAAACTAATCCCACTGCCCCACTCTCTCCCCATAGCCCTGTATCAATCCCCAATCTAATCCCACTGCCCCACTCTCTCCCCATAGCCCTGTATCAATCCCCAAACTAATCCCACTGCCCCACTCTCTCCCCATAGCCCTGTATCAATCCCCAATCTAATCCCACTGCCCCACTCTCTCCCCATAGCCCTGTATCAATCCCCAAACTAATCCCACTGCCCCACTCTCTCCCCATAGCACTGTCAATCCTCAAACTAATCCCACTGCCCCGCTCTCTCCCCATAGCCCTGTATCAATCCCAAACTAATCCCACTGCCCCGCTCGCTCCCCATAGCCCTGTATCAATCCCAAACTAATCCCACTGCCCCCACTCTCCCCATAGCCCTGTGTCAATCCCCAAACTAATCTCACTGCCCCACTCTCTCCCCATAGCCCTGTATCAATCCCAAACTAATCCCACTGCCCCGCTCTCTCCCCATAGCCCTGTATCAATCCCCAAACTAATTCCACTGCCCCCACTCTCCCCATAGCCCTGTGTCAATCCCCAAACTAATCTCACTGCCCCACTCTCTCCACATAGCCCTGTATCAATCCCAAACAAATCCCACTGCCCCGCTCTCTCCCCATAGCCCTGTATCAATCTCAAGCTAATCCCACTGTCCCATTCTCTCCCCATAGCCCTGTATCAATCCCAAACTAATCTCACTGCCCCGCTCTCTCCCCATAGCCCTGTGTCAATCTCAAGCTAATCCCACTGTCCCACTCTCTCCCCATAGCCCTGTATCAATCCCAAACTAATCCCACTGCCCCGCTCTCTCTCCATAGCCCTGTATCAATCCCCAAACTAATCCCACTGCCCCGCTCTCTCCCCATAGCCCTGTATCAATCCCCAAACTAATCCCACTGCCCCACTCTCTCCCCATAGCCCTGTATCAATCCCAAACTAATCGCACTGCCCCACTCTCTCCCCATAGCCCTGTATTAATCCCCAAACTAATCCCACTGCCCTACTCTCTCCCCATAGCCCTGTATCAATCCCCAAACTAATCCCACTGCCCTACTCTCTCCCCATAGCCCTGTATCAATTCGCAAACTAATCCCACTGCCCCACTCTCTCCCCATAGCCCTGTATCAATCCCCAAACTAATCCCACTGCCCTACTCTCTCCCCATAGCCCTGTATCAATCCCCAAACTAATCCCACTGCCCCACTCTCTCCCCATAGCCCTGTATCAATCCCCAAACTAATCCCACTGTCCCGCTCTCTCCCCATAGCCCCGTATCAATACCAAATTAATCACAATGCCCCACTCTCTCCCCATAGCCCTGTATCAATCCCCAAACTAATCCCACTGCCCCGCTCTCTCCCCATAGCCCTGTATCAATCCCCAAACTAATCCCACTGCTCCACTCTCTCTCCATAGCCCTGTATCAATCCCGAACTAATCCCACTGTCCCACTCTCTCCACATAGCCCTGTATCAATCCCCAAACTAATCCCACTGCCACGCTCTCTCCCCATAGCCCTGTATCAATCACAAACTAATCTCACTGCCCCACTCTCTCCCCATAGCCCTGTATCAATCACAAACTAATCCCACTGCCCCACTCTCACCCCATAGCCCTGTATCAATCCCAAACTAATCCCACTGCCCCACTCTCCCCATAGCCCTGTATCAACCACAAACTAATCCCACTGCCCCACTCTCACCCCATAGTCCTGTATCAATCCCAAACTAATCCCACTGCCCCGCTCTCTCCCCATAGCCCTGTATCAATCCCAAACTAATCCCACTGCCCCACTCTCTCCCCATAGCCCTGTATCAATCCCCAAACTAATCCCACTGCCCTACTCTCTCCCCATAGCCCTGTATCAATCCCCAAACTAATCCCACTGCCCTACTCTCTCCCCATAGCCCTGTATCAATCCGCAAACTAATCCCACTGCCCCACTCTCTCCCCATAGCCCTGTATCAATCCCCAAACTAATCCCACTGCCCCACTCTCTCCCCATAGCCCTGTATCAATCGCCAAACTAATCCCACTGTCCCGCTCTCTCCCCATAGCCCTGTATCAATCCCAAACTAATCCCACTGCCCCACTCTCTCCCCATAGCCCTGTATCAATCCCCAAACTAATCCCACTGCCCCACTCTCTCCCCATAGCCCTGTATCAATCCCAAACTAATCCCACTGCCCCACTCTCTCCCCATAGCCCTGTATCAATCCCCAAACTAATCCCACTGCCCCACTCTCTCCCCATAGCCCTGTATCAATCCCAAACTAATCCCACTGCCCCACTCTCTCCCCATAGCCCTGTATCAATCCCCAATCTAATCCCACTGCCCCACTCTCTCCCCATAGCCCTGTATCAATCCCCAAACTAATCCCACTGCCCCACTCTCTCCCCATAGCACTGTCAATCCTCAAACTAATACCACTGCCCCACTCTCTCCCCATAGCCCTGCGTCAATCACAAACTAATCCCACTGCCCCACTCTCTCCCCATAGCCCTGTATCAATCCCCAATCTAATCCCACTGCCCCACTCTCTCCCCATAGCCCTGTATCAATCCCCAAACTAATCCCACTGCCCCACTCTCTCCCCATAGCACTGTCAATCCTCAAACTAATCCCACTGCCCCGCTCGCTCCCCATAGCCCTGTATCAATCCCCAAACTAATCCCATTGCCCCGCTCTCTCCCCATAGCCCTGTATCAATCCCCAAACTAATCCCACTGCCCCGCTCGCTCCCCATAGCCCTGTATCAATCCCCAAACTAATCCCACTGCCCCGCTCGCTCCCCATAGCCCTGTATCAATCCCCAAACTAATCCCACTGCCCCGCTCGCTCCCCATAGCCCTGTATCAATCCCCAAACTAATCCCATTGCCCCGCTCTCTCCCCATAGCCCTGTATCAATCCCCAAACTAATCCCACTGCCCCGCTCGCTCCCCATAGCCCTGTATCAATCCCCAAACTAATCCCACTGCCCCGCTCGCTCCCCATAGCCCTGTATCAATCCCCAAACTAATCCCACTGCCCCGCTCGCTCCCCATAGCCCTGTATCAATCTCAAACTAATCCCACTGCCAGAAGTGTAAGTTTATTCGTGCCCACTTTCCTCACTGACTATTCAGAATGATAGGAGGCAGTTCGGCCCCCTGTCTGAATGAACAATTCACTTTGTGCCCATCTCCCCGGAACACCGCAAGTGTCCCTTTTCCATAGCGGCCCAGTTCCCTTTGACAGTCTCGATTGACGGCCACACTCTCCGGCTGTGCATTCCGGATCCTGACCCTTCGCTGGGTGAAGGAGCTTTTTCAAAGTCGACGAGCCTCCTCTCGCGGAAACTGTCCGGCTCGATATTTTCCTCACGTTTTGGGCGTGTTGATCGTCTTTGAATCCCTCCGGGAACGGGTGGGAACAGCTGGCATGCCCCATGTCGCTTCCTGGTTTCCCCCACCTTGTAACGCGGAGCCAGGAATCAGCCCCCGTGAATGTTCCCTGACCTCATTCCAAAAAACAAAGAAATGTCCAGCACAGGAACAGGCCCTTCGGCCCTCCAAGCCCGTGCCGACCATGCTGCCCGACTAAACTACAATCTTCTACACTTCCTGGGTCCGTATCCCTCTATTCCCATCCTATTCATGTATTTGTCAAGATGCCCCTTAAATGTCCCTATCGTCCCTGCTTCCACCACCTCCTCGGTAGCGAGTTCCAGGCACCCACTACCCTCTGCGTATAAAACTTGCCTCGTACATCTACTCTAAACCTTGCCCCTCTCGCCTTAAACCTATGCCCCCTAGTAACTGACCCCTCTACCCTGGGGAAAAGCCTCTGACTATCCACTCTGTCTATGCCCCTCATAATTCTGTAGACCTCTATCAGGTCGCCCCTCAACCTCCTTCGTTCCAGTGAGAACAAACCGAGTTTATTCAACCGCTCCTCATAGCTAATGCCCTCCATACCAGGCAACATTCTGGTAAATCTCTTCTGCACCCTCTCTAAAGCCTCCACATCCTTCTGGTAGTGTGGCCTGGTCTTCCATCCCCATGGCAATGAGGACCGACATTCAGCTCTCTGATTGCTGCTCCCTGATCTCGGATTTATTGTAAGGGACTCCCTCTGCCCTGCAGCATTCGAAGCCCGTTAGACCCATGGTGCATATTGGGTGTGGAGGGATAAGACGATTTGCACTCGACCCTGTTCCACAAGGATTCGGATCCTGACAGCTGAAAGTCAAGTGAAGCCCAACTCCCACTTTTATTTTGGACATTTCCCAATGGGCAGTGGTCAGTATCTGGGTCGGTCAGTAATTAGTCTGTCGGTCGGTCGGTCTGTGTGGGTGGGTGGGTCGCCCTGGGTCAGTCTGTCCGGGTCAGTCTGTCCGGGTCAGTCTGTCCGGGTCAGTCTGTCCGGGTCAGTCTGGGTCTAGTTCAGACTGTCTGGGTCAGTCTGTCTGGGTCAGTCTTGGTCAGTCTGTCTGGGTCAGTCTGACTGGGTCCGGGTCAGTCTGACTGGGTCCGGGTCAGTCTGACTGGGTCCGGGTCAGTCTGGGTCCGGGTCAGTCTGGGTCCGGGTCAGTCTGACTGGGTCCGGGTCAGTCTGACTGGGTCTGGGTCAGTCTGGGTCTGGGTCAGTCTGTCTGGGTCTGGGTCAGTCTGTCTGGGTCTGGGTCAGTCTGTCTGGGTCTGGGTCAGTCTGTCTGGGTCCGGGTCAGTCTGTCTGGGTCCGGGTCAGTCTGTCTGGGTCCGGGTCAGTCTGACTGGGTCTGGGTCAGTCTGTCTGGGTCTGGGTCAGTCTGACTGGGTCCGGGTCAGTCTGACTGGGTCCGGGTCAGTCAGTCTGGGTCCGGGTCAGTCTGTCTGGGTCTGGGTCAGTCTGACTGGGTCCGGGTCAGTCTGGGTCTGGGTCAGTCTGTCTGGGTCTGGGTCAGTCTGTCTGGGTCTGGGTCAGTCTGTCTGGGTCTGGGTCAGTCTGTCTGGGTCCGGGTCAGTCTGTCTGGGTCTGGGTCAGTCTGACTGGGTCCGGGTCAGTCTGGGTCTGGGTCCGGGTCAGTCTGACTGGGTCCGGGTCAGTCTGACTGGGTCCGGGTCAGTCTGGGTCTGGGTCCGGGTCAGTCAGTCTGGGTCTGGGTCAGTCTGTCTGGGTCTGGGTCAGTCTGACTGGGTCCGGGTCAGTCTGGGTCCGGGTCAGTCTGACTGGGTCCGGGTCAGTCTGGGTCTGGGTCCGGGTCAGTCAGTCTGGGTCTGGGTCAGTCTGTCTGGGTCTGGGTCAGTCTGACTGGGTCCGGGTCAGTCTGTCTGGGTCCGGGTCAGTCTGGGTCCGGGTCAGTCTGGGTCTGGGTCCGGGTCAGTCAGTCTGGGTCTGGGTCAGTCTGTCTGGGTCTGGGTCAGTCTGACTGGGTCCGGGTCAGTCTGGGTCCGGGTCAGTCTGACTGGGTCCGGGTCAGTCTGGGTCTGGGTCCGGGTCAGTCAGTCTGGGTCTGGGTCAGTCTGTCTGGGTCTGGGTCAGTCTGACTGGGTCCGGGTCAGTCTGTCTGGGTCCGGGTCAGTCTGGGTCCGGGTCAGTCTGGGTCCGGGTCAGTCTGACTGGGTCCGGGTCAGTCTGACTGGGTCCGGGTCAGTCTGACTGGGTCCGGGTCAGTCTGGGTCTGGGTCAGTCTGACTGGGTCCGGGTCAGTCTGTATGGGTCCGGGTCAGTCTGACTGGGTCTGGGTCAGTCTGGGTCTGGGTCAGTCTGTATGGGTCCGGGTCAGTCTGTCTGGGTCCGGGTCAGTCTGACTGGGTCTGGGTCAGTCTGGGTCCGGGTCAGTCTGTCTGGGTCTGGGTCAGTCTGACTGGGTCCGGGTCAGTCTGTCTGGGTCCGGGTCAGTCTGGGTCCGGGTCAGTCTGTCTGGGTCTGGGTCAGTCTGACTGGGTCCGGGTCAGTCTGGGTCTGGGTCAGTCTGTCTGGGTCCGGGTCAGTCTGACTGGGTCCGGGTCAGTCTGTCCGGGTCAGTCTGACTGGGTCCGGGTCAGTCTGTCCGGGTCTGGGTCAGTCTGACTGGGTCTGGGTCAGTCTGTCTGGGTCTGGGTCAGTCTGTCTGGGTCCGGATCAGTCTGTCCGGGTCAGTCTGTCCGGGTCAGTCTGTCTGTCCGGGTCAGTCTGTCCGGGTCAGTCTGACTGGGTCCGGGTCAGTCTGTCTGGGTCCGGGTCAGTCTGTCTGGGTCCGGGTCAGTCTGTCCGGGTCAGTCTGTCTGGGTCCGGGTCAGTCTGTCTGGGTCCGGGTCAGTCTGTCCGGGTCTGGGTCAGTCTGACTGGGTCTGGGTCAGTCTGTCTGGGTCTGGGTCAGTCTGTCTGGGTCCGGGTCAGTCTGTCTGGGCCTGGGTCAGTCTGACTGGGCCTGGGTCAGTCTGACTGGGTCCGGGTCAGTCTGTCTGGGTCCGGGTCAGTCTGTCTGGGTCCGGGTCAGTCTGTCTGGGTCTGGGTCAGTCTGTCTGGGTCTGGGTCAGTCTGACTGGGTCCGGGTCAGTCTGTCTGGGTCCGGGTCAGTCTGTCTGGGTCTGGGTCAGTCTGACTGGGTCCGGGTCAGTCTGACTGGGTCCGGGTCAGTCTGTCTGGGTCTGGGTCAGTCTGTCCGGGTCAGTCTGACTGGGTCCGGGTCAGTCTGTCTGGGTCCGGGTCAGTCTGTCCGGGTCAGTCTGTCTGGGTCTGGGTCAGTCTGGGTCTGGGTCAGTCTGGGTCCGGGTCAGTCTGACTGGGCCTGGGTCAGTCTGTCTGGGTCCGGGTCAGTCTGTCCGGGTCAGTCTGTCCGGGTCAGTCTGTCCGGGTCAGTCTGTCCGGGTCAGTCTGTCTGGGTCTGGGTCAGTCTGTCCGGGTCAGTCTGTCTGGGTCTGCGTCAGTCTGTCTGGGTCCGGGTCAGTCTGTCCGGGTCAGTCTGTCTGGGTCTGGGTCAGTCTGTCCGGGTCAGTCTGACTGGGTCCGGGTCAGTCTGACTGGGTCCGGGTCAGTCTGTCCGGGTCAGTCTGTCCGGGTCAGTCTGTCCGGGTCAGTCTGTCTGGGTCTGGGTCAGTCTGTCCGGGTCAGTCTGTCCGGGTCAGTCTGTCTGGGTCTGGGTCAGTCTGGGTCTGGGTCAGTCTGGGTCCGGGTCAGTCTGACTGGGCCTGGGTCAGTCTGGGTCTGGGTCAGTCTGTCTGGGTCCGGGTCAGTCTGTCCGGGTCAGTCTGTCCGGGTCAGTCTGTCCGGGTCAGTCTGTCCGGGTCAGTCTGTCTGGGTCTGGGTCAGTCTGGGTCTGGGTCAGTCTGGGTCCGGGTCAGTCTGACTGGGCCTGGGTCAGTCTGTCTGGGTCCGGGTC
This sequence comes from Scyliorhinus torazame, assembly GCF_047496885.1. Taxonomy (NCBI): domain Eukaryota; kingdom Metazoa; phylum Chordata; class Chondrichthyes; order Carcharhiniformes; family Scyliorhinidae; genus Scyliorhinus; species Scyliorhinus torazame. The sequence goes on from NC_092720.1 coordinate 228,290,300, forward strand.
AGTCTGTCCGGGTCAGTCTGTCTGGGTCCGGGTCAGTCTGACTGGGCCTGGGTCAGTCTGTCTGGGTCCGGGTCAGTCTGTCCGGGTCAGTCTGTCTGGGTCTGGGTCAGTCTGGGTCTGGGTCAGTCTGGGTCCGGGTCAGTCTGTCTGGGTCCGGGTCAGTCTGACTGGGCCTGGGTCAGTCTGTCCGGGTCAGTCTGTCCGGGTCAGTCTGTCCGGGTCAGTCTGTCCGGGTCAGTCTGACTGGGTCCGGGTCAGTCTGTCTGGGTCTGGGTCAGTCTGACTGGGTCCGGGTCAGTCTGGGTCTGGGTCAGTCTGGGTCTGGGTCCGGGTCAGTCTGGGTCTGGGTCCGGGTCAGTCTGGGTCCGGGTCAGTCTGACTGGGTCCGGGTCAGTCTGGGTCTGGGTCTGTCTGGGTCTGGGTCAGTCTGGGCCCGGGTCAGTCTGACTGGGTCTGGGTCAGTCTGACTGGGTCCGGGTCAGTCTGCCTGGGTTTGGGTCAGTCTGACTGGGTCCGGGTCAGTCTGGGTCTGGGTCCGGGTCAGTCTGGGTCTGGGTCCGGGTCAGTCTGGGTCCGGGTCAGTCTGACTGGGTCCGGGTCAGTCTGGGTCTGGGTCTGTCTGGGTCTGGGTCAGTCTGGGCCCGGGTCCGGGTCAGTCTGGGTCTGGGTCAGTCTGTCTGGGTCTGGGTCCGGGTCAGTCTGACTGGGTCCGGGTCAGTCTGTCTGGGTCTGGGTCAGTCTGACTGGGTCCGGGTCAGTCAGTCTGGGTCTGGGTCAGTCTGACTGGGTCTGGGTCAGTCTGACTGGGTCCGGGTCAGTCTGTCTGGGTCTGGGTCAGTCTGACTGGGTCCGGGTCAGTCTGACTGGGTCCGGGTCAGTCTGGGTCTGGGTCTGTCTGGGTCTGGGTCAGTCTGGGTCCGGGTCCGGGTCAGTCTGGGTCTGGGTCAGTCTGTCTGGGTCTGGGTCCGGGTCAGTCTGTCTGGGTCTGGGTCAGTCTGACTGGGTCCGGGTCAGTCTGTCTGGGTCCGGGTCAGTCTGTCTGGGTCCGGGTCAGTCTGTCTGGGTCTGGGTCAGTCTGTCTGGGTCTGGGTCAGTCTGACTGGGTCCGGGTCAGTCTGTCTGGGTCCGGGTCAGTCTGTCTGGGTCTGGGTCAGTCTGACTGGGTCCGGGTCAGTCTGACTGGGTCCGGGTCAGTCTGTCTGGGTCTGGGTCAGTCTGTCCGGGTCAGTCTGACTGGGTCCGGGTCAGTCTGTCTGGGTCCGGGTCAGTCTGTCTGGGTCAGTCTGTCTGGGTCTGGGTCAGTCTGGGTCTGGGTCAGTCTGGGTCCGGGTCAGTCTGACTGGGCCTGGGTCAGTCTGTCTGGGTCCGGGTCAGTCTGTCCGGGTCAGTCTGTCCGGGTCAGTCTGTCCGGGTCAGTCTGTCCGGGTCAGTCTGTCTGGGTCTGGGTCAGTCTGTCCGGGTCAGTCTGTCTGGGTCTGCGTCAGTCTGTCTGGGTCCGGGTCAGTCTGTCCGGGTCAGTCTGTCTGGGTCTGGGTCAGTCTGTCCGGGTCAGTCCGTCTGGGTCTGCGTCAGTCTGTCTGGGTCCGGGTCAGTCTGTCCGGGTCAGTCTGTCTGGGTCTGGGTCAGTCTGTCCGGGTCAGTCTGACTGGGTCCGGGTCAGTCTGACTGGGTCCGGGTCAGTCTGTCCGGGTCAGTCTGTCCGGGTCAGTCTGTCCGGGTCAGTCTGTCTGGGTCTGGGTCAGTCTGTCCGGGTCAGTCTGTCCGGGTCAGTCTGTCTGGGTCTGGGTCAGTCTGGGTCTGGGTCAGTCTGGGTCCGGGTCAGTCTGACTGGGCCTGGGTCAGTCTGGGTCTGGGTCAGTCTGTCTGGGTCCGGGTCAGTCTGTCCGGGTCAGTCTGTCCGGGTCAGTCTGTCCGGGTCAGTCTGTCTGGGTCTGGGTCAGTCTGGGTCTGGGTCAGTCTGGGTCCGGGTCAGTCTGACTGGGCCTGGGTCAGTCTGTCTGGGTCCGGGTCAGTCTGTCCGGGTCAGTCTGTCTGGGTCCGGGTCAGTCTGACTGGGCCTGGGTCAGTCTGTCTGGGTCCGGGTCAGTCTGTCCGGGTCAGTCTGTCTGGGTCTGGGTCAGTCTGGGTCTGGGTCAGTCTGGGTCCGGGTCAGTCTGTCTGGGTCCGGGTCAGTCTGACTGGGCCTGGGTCAGTCTGTCCGGGTCAGTCTGTCCGGGTCAGTCTGTCCGGGTCAGTCTGTCCGGGTCAGTCTGACTGGGTCCGGGTCAGTCTGTCTGGGTCTGGGTCAGTCTGACTGGGTCCGGGTCAGTCTGGGTCTGGGTCAGTCTGGGTCTGGGTCCGGGTCAGTCTGGGTCTGGGTCCGGGTCAGTCTGGGTCCGGGTCAGTCTGACTGGGTCCGGGTCAGTCTGGGTCTGGGTCTGTCTGGGTCTGGGTCAGTCTGGGCCCGGGTCAGTCTGACTGGGTCTGGGTCAGTCTGACTGGGTCCGGGTCAGTCTGCCTGGGTTTGGGTCAGTCTGACTGGGTCCGGGTCAGTCTGGGTCTGGGTCCGGGTCAGTCTGGGTCTGGGTCCGGGTCAGTCTGGGTCCGGGTCAGTCTGACTGGGTCCGGGTCAGTCTGGGTCTGGGTCTGTCTGGGTCTGGGTCAGTCTGGGCCCGGGTCCGGGTCAGTCTGGGTCTGGGTCAGTCTGTCTGGGTCTGGGTCCGGGTCAGTCTGACTGGGTCCGGGTCAGTCTGTCTGGGTCTGGGTCAGTCTGACTGGGTCCGGGTCAGTCAGTCTGGGTCTGGGTCAGTCTGACTGGGTCTGGGTCAGTCTGACTGGGTCCGGGTCAGTCTGTCTGGGTCTGGGTCAGTCTGACTGGGTCCGGGTCAGTCTGACTGGGTCCGGGTCAGTCTGGGTCTGGGTCTGTCTGGGTCTGGGTCAGTCTGGGTCCGGGTCCGGGTCAGTCTGGGTCTGGGTCAGTCTGTCTGGGTCTGGGTCCGGGTCAGTCTGTCTGGGTCTGGGTCAGTCTGACTGGGTCCGGGTCAGTCAGTCTGGGTCTGGGTCAGTCTGACTGGGTCTGGGTCAGTCTGACTGGGTCTGGGTCAGTCTGACTGGGTCTGGGTCAGTCTGACTGGGTCCGGGTCAGTCTGTCTGGGTCCGGGTCAGTCTGGGTCCGGGTCAGTCTGACTGGGTCTGGGTCAGTCTGGGTCCGGGTCAGTCTGTCTGGGTCCGGGTCAGTCTGGGTCCGGGTCAGTCTGGGTCTGGGTCCGGGTCAGTCTGGGTCTGGGTCAGTCTGACTGGGTCCGGGTCAGTCTGTCTGGGTCCGGGTCAGTCTGTCTGGGTCCGGGTCAGTCTGTCTGGGTCTGGGTCAGTCTGACTGGGTCCGGGTCAGTCTGACTGGGTCCGGGTCAGTCTGGGTCTGGGTCTGTCTGGGTCTGGGTCAGTCTGGGTCCGGGTCAGTCTGTCTGGGTCTGGGTCAGTCTGGGTCTGGGTCAGTCTGGGTCTGGGTCAGTCTGTCTGGGTCCGGGTCAGTCTGTCTGGGTCAGTCTGTCTGGGTCTGGGTCAGTCTGGGTCTGGGTCAGTCTGTCCGGGTCAGTCTGTCTGGGTCCGGGTCAGTCTGACTGGGTCCGGGTCAGTCTGGGTCTGGGTCAGTCTGTCCGGGTCAGTCTGTCTGGGTCCGGGTCAGTCTGACTGGGTCCGGGTCAGTCTGTCTGGGTCTGGGTCAGTCTGTCTGGGTCCGGGTCAGTCTGTCTGGGTCCGGGTCAGTCTGGGTCCGGGTCAGTCTGGGTCCGGGTCAGTCTGTCTGGGTCCGGGTCAGTCTGGGTCCGGGTCAGTCTGTCTGGGTCTGGGTCAGTCTGTCTGGGTCCGGGTCAGTCTGTCTGGGTCCGGGTCAGTCTGGGTCCGGGTCAGTCTGTCCGGGTCTGGGTCAGTCTGGGTCTGGGTCAGTCTGGGTCCGGGTCAGTCTGAGTCCGGGTCAGTCTGGGTCTGGGTCAGTCAGTCTGGGTCCGGGTCAGTCTGGGTCCGGGTCAGTCTGGGTCTGGGTCAGTCTGTCTGGGTCTGGGTCAGTCTGGGTCTGGGTCAGTCTGTCTGGGTCTGGGTCAGTCTGGGTCTGGGTCAGTCTGTCTGGGTCCGGGTCAGTCTGTCTGGGTCCGGGTCAGTCTGGGTCCGGGTCAGTCTGTCTGGGTCTGGGTCAGTCTGGGTCCGGGTCAGTCTGGGTCCGGGTCAGTCTGGGTCTGGGTCAGTCTGTCTGGGTCTGGGTCAGTCTGTCTGGGTCCGGGTCAGTCTGGGTCCGGGTCAGTCTGGGTCTGGGTCAGTCTGGGTCCGGGTCAGTCTGGGTCCGGGTCAGTCTGGGTCTGGGTCAGTCTGTCTGGGTCTGGGTCAGTCTGGGTCTGGGTCAGTCTGTCTGGGTCTGGGTCAGTCTGGGTCAGTCTGTCTGGGTCCGGGTCAGTCTGTCTGGGTCAGTCTGTCTGGGTCTGGGTCAGTCTGTCTGGGTCTGGGTCAGTCTGGGTCTGGGTCAGTCTGTCTGGGTCCGGGTCAGTCTGTCTGGGTCTGGGTCAGTCTGGGTCTGGGTCAGTCTGTCTGGGTCCGGGTCAGTCTGTCTGGGTCAGTCTGTCTGGGTCTGGGTCAGTCTGTCTGGGTCTGGGTCAGTCTGGGTCTGGGTCAGTCTGTCTGGGTCCGGGTCAGTCTGTCTGGGTCTGTCTGGGTTCGGGTCAGTCTGGGTCTGGGTCAGTCAGTCTGGGTCCGGGTCAGTCTGGGTCTGGGTCCGGGTCAGTCTGACTGGGTCCGGGTCAGTCTGTCTGGGTCCGGGTCAGTCTGGGTCCGGGTCAGTCTGGGTCTGGGTCAGTCTGACTGGGTCCGGGTCAGTCTGTCTGGGTCCGGGTCAGTCTGGGTCCGGGTCAGTCTGGGTCTGGGTCAGTCTGGGTCCGGGTCAGTCTGGGTCTGGGTCAGTCTGTCTGGGTCCGGGTCAGTCTGGGTCTGGGTCAGTCTGGGTCTGGGTCAGTCTGTCTGGGTCTGGGTCAGTCTGGGTCTGGGTCAGTCTGACTGGGTCCGGGTCAGTCTGTCTGGGTCCGGGTCAGTCTGGGTCCGGGTCAGTCTGGGTCTGGGTCAGTCTGGGTCCGGGTCAGTCTGACTGGGTCCGGGTCAGTCTGACTGGGTCTGGGTCAGTCAGTCTGGGTCCGGGTCAGTCTGGGTCTGGGTCAGTCTGTCTGGGTCCGGGTCAGTCTGGGTCTGGGTCAGTCTGGGTCTGGGTCAGTCTGTCTGGGTCCGGGTCAGTCTGGGTCTGGGTCAGTCTGTCTGGGTCCGGGTCAGTCTGGGTCTGGGTCAGTCTGGGTCTGGGTCAGTCTGTCTGGGTCCGGGTCAGTCTGGGTCTGGGTCAGTCTGTCTGGGTCCGGGTCAGTCTGTCTGGGTCAGTCTGTCTGGGTCCGGGTCAGTCTGGGTCTGGGTCAGTCTGGGTCCGGGTCAGTCTGGGTCTGGGTCAGTCTGTCTGGGTCCGGGTCAGTCTGTCTGGGTCAGTCTGGGTCCGGGTCAGTCAGTCTGGGTCCGGGTCAGTCTGGGTCTGGGTCAGTCTGTCTGGGTCAGTCTGGGTCTGGGTCAGTCTGTCTGGGTCCGGGTCAGTCTGTCTGGGTCCGGGTCAGTCTGGGTCCGGGTCAGTCTGGGTCTGGGTCAGTCTGTCTGGGTCTGGGTCAGTCTGTCCGGGTCTGGGTCAGTCTGGGTCCGGGTCTGTCTGGGTCTGGGTCAGTCTGTCCGGGTCCGGGTCAGTCTGAGTCCGGGTCAGTCTGGGTCTGGGTCAGTCAGTCTGGGTCTGGGTCAGTCTGGGTCCGGGTCAGTCTGAGTCCGGGTCAGTCTGGATCTGGGTCAGTCTGGGTCCGGGTCAGTCTGAGTCCGGGTCAGTCTGGGTCTGGGTCAGTCAGTCTGGGTCCGGGTCAGTCTGGGTCCGGGTCAGTCTGGGTCTGGGTCAGTCTGTCCGGGTCTGGGTCAGTCTGGGTCCGGGTCAGTCTGGGTCTGGGTCAGTCTGTCCGGGTCTGGGTCAGTCTGGGTCTGGGTCAGTCTGGGTCCGGGTCAGTCTGAGTCCGGGTCAGTCTGGGTCTGGGTCAGTCAGTCTGGGTCTGGGTCAGTCTGGGTCCGGGTCAGTCTGGGTCTGGGTCAGTCTGTCTGGGTCTGGGTCAGTCTGTCTGGGTCAGTCTGGGTCTGGGTCAGTCTGTCTGGGTCAGTCTGGGTCTGGGTCAGTCTGTCTGGGTCAGTCTGGGTCTGGGTCAGTCTGGGTCCAATTCAGTCTTTGCAGTCTGGCCCCTCCCACCCTTTGTGACGCGCTGTGTCAGTTTCAGGTCGGAGACAATGGGACGTGTCATCTCATTGGCTTAGCCCACGTAGCGAATGGAGGAGTCAGCTGGGCCGTGCTCGGAGCTGATTGGCGGGCGGCGCGGCCAATGGGGAGGCCAGGGCGGTGCTTTTTGTGAATGGCGGTGAGGAGCGGGAGTGGGACTGGCTGGAGGAGCGGGGGAGGAGCGGCTTGGTGCGCGGATCACCCGGAGCAAGAGACGGAGCTGTGTCCAGGTAACCAGTCCAGGTAACTGTTTAGGTAACCTGTCCAGGTAACCCACCCCAGGTAAACCTGTCCAGGTACCCCAGCCCAGGTAACCCAGCCCAGGTAACCCAGCCCAGGTTACCCAGCCCAGGTTACCCAGCCCAGGTTACCCAGCCCAGGTAACCCAGCCCAGGTAAACCTGTCCAGATACCCCAGCCCAGGTAAACCTGTCCAGGTACCCCAGCCCAGGTAAACCTGTCCAGGTACCCCAGCCCAGGTAAACCTGTCCAGGTAACCCACCCCAGGTAAACCTGTCCAGGTAACCCACCCCAGGTAAACCTGTCCAGGTACCCCAGCCCAGGTAAACCTGTCCAGGTACCCCAGCCCAGGTAAACCTGTCCAGGTACCCCACCCCAGGTAAACCTGTCCAGGTAAACCTGTCCAGGTACCCCAGCCCAGGTAAACCTGTCCAGGTACCCCAGCCCAGGTAACCCAGCCCAGGTAACCCAGTCCAGGTAACCCAGCCCAGGTAACCCAGCCCAGGTTACCCAGCCCAGGTTACCCAGCCCAGGTTACCCAGCCCAGGTAACCCAGCCCAGGTAAACCTGTCCAGATACCCCAGCCCAGGTACCCCAGCCCAGGTACCCCAGCCCAGCCCAGGTACCCCAGCCCAGGTAAACCTGTCCAGGTACCCCAGCCCAGGTAACCCAGCCCAGGTAACCCAGCCCAGGTTACCCAGCCCAGGTTACCCAGCCCAGGTTACCCAGCCCAGGTAACCCAGCCCAGGTAACCCAGCCCAGGTAACCCAGCCCAGGTAAACCTGTCCAGGTAACGCTGCCCAGGTAACGCTGCCCAGGTAACGCTGCCCAGGTAACGCTGCCCAGGTAACCCAGCCCAGGTAACCCAGCCCAGGTACCCCAGCCCAGGTACCCCAGCCCAGGTAAACCTGTCCAGGTACCCCAGCCCAGGTACCCCAGCCCAGGTACCCCAGCCCAGGTACCCCAGCCCAGGTAAACCTGTCCAGGTACCCCAGCCCAGGTAACCCAGCCCAGGTAACCCAGCCCAGGTTACCCAGCCCAGGTTACCCAGCCCAGGTAACCCAGCCCAGGTAACCCAGCCCAGGTAACCCAGCCCAGGTAACCCAGCCCAGGTAACGCTGCCCAGGTAACGCTGCCCAGGTAACGCTGCCCAGGTAACGCTGCCCAGGTAACGCTGCCCAGGTAACGCTGCCCAGGTAACCCAGCCCAGGTAACCCAGCCCAGGCAACGCTGCCCAGGCAACGCTGCCCAGGCAACGCTGCCCAGGTAACCCAGCCCAGGTAACCCAGCCCAGGTACCCCACCCCAGGTACCCCACCCCAGGTACCCCACCCCAGGTACCCCACCCCAGGTAACCCAGCCCAGGTAACCCAGCCCAGGTACCCAGCCCAGGTACCCCAGCTCAGGTACCCAGCCCAGGTACCCCAGCTCAGGTAACCCAGCTCAGGTAACCCAGCCCAGGTAACCCAGCCCAGGTAACCTGTCCAGGTACCCCACCCCAGGTACCCCAGCCCAGGTAACCCAGCCCAGGTAACCCAGCTCAGGTAACCCAGCCCAGGTACCCCAGCCCAGGTAACCCAGCCCAGGTAACCCAGCCCAGGTAACCCAGCCCGGGTAACCCAGCCCAGGTAACCCAGCTCGGGTAACCCAGCCCAGGTAACCCAGCCCAGGTAACCTGTCCAGGTAACCCAGCCCAGGTAACCCAGCCCAGGTAACCCAGCCCAGGTAACCCAGCCCAGGTTACCCAGCCCAGGTAACCCAGCCCAGGTAACCCAGCCCAGGTAAACCTGCCCAGGTAACCCAGCCCAGGTAACCCAGCCCAGGTAACCCAGCCCAGGTTAACCAGCCCAGATTAACCAGCCCAGATTAACCAGCCCAGATTAACCAGCCCAGATTAACCAGCCCAGATTAACCAGCCCAGGTAACCCAGCCCAGGTAACCCAGCCCAGGTAACCCAGCCCAGGTAACCCAGCCCAGGTAAACCTGTCCAGGTAACCCAGCCCAGGTAACCCAGCCCAGGTAACTCTGTTCAGGTAACCATCCAGGTAACCAGTCCAGGTAACCAAACAAAACAAAGAACAAAGAATTGTACAGCACAGGAACAGGCCCTTCGGCCCTCCAAGCCCGTGCCGACCATGCTGCCCGACTAAACTACAATCTTCTACACTTCCTGGGTCCGTATCCCTCTATTCCCATCCTATTCATGTATTTGTCACGATGCCCCTTAAACGTCACTATCGTCCCTGCTTCCACCACCTCCTCTGGCAGCGAGTTCCAGGCACCCACTACCCTCTGTGTAAAAAAACTTGCCTCGTACATCTACTCTAAACCTTGCCCCTCTCACCTTAAACCTATGCCCCCTAGTAGTTGACCCCTCTACCCTGGGGAAAAGCCTCTGACTATCCACTCTGTCTATGCCCCTCATAATTTTGTAGACCTCTATCAGGTCTCCCCTCAACCTCCTTCGTTCCAGTGAGAACAAACCGAGTTTATTGAACCGCTCCTCATAGCTAATGCCCTCCATACCAGGCAACATTCTGGTAAATCTCTTCTACACCCTCTCTAAAGCCTCCACATCCTTCTGGCAGTGTGGCGACCAGAATTGAACACTATACTCCAAGTGTGGCCTAACTAAGGTTCTATACAGCTGCAACATGTCTTGCCAATTCTTATACTCAATGCCCCGGCCAATGAAGGCAAGCATGCCGTATGCCTTCTTGACTACCTTCTCCACCTGTGTTGCCCCTGTGGACCTGTACTCCTAGATCTCTTTGACTTTCAATACTCTTGAGGGTTCTACCATTCACTGTATATTCCCTACCTGCATTAGACCTTCCAAAATGCATTACCTCACATTTGTCCGGATTAAACTCCATCTGCCATCTCTCCGCCCAAGTCTCCAAACAATCTAAATCCTGCTGTATCCTCTGACAGTCCTCATCGTTATCCGCAATTCCACCAACCTTTGTGTCGTCTGCAAACTTACTAATCAGACCAGTTACATTTTCCTCCAAATCATTTATATATACTACAAAGAGCAAAGGTCCCAGCACTGATCCCTGTGGAACACCACTGGTCACAGCCCTCCAATTAGAAAAGCATCCTTCCATTGCTACTCTCTGCCTTCTATGACCTAGCCAGTTCTATATCCACCTTGCCAGCTCACCCCTGACCCCGTGTGACTTCACCTTTTGTACTAGTCTACCATGAGGGACCTTGTCAAAGGCCTTACTGAAGTCCATATAGATAACATCAACTTCCCTACCTGCATCAATCATCTTAGTGACCTCCTCGAAAAACTCTATCAGGTTAGTGAGACACGACCTCCCCTTCACAAAACCGTGCTGCCTCTCACTAATACGTCCATTTGCTTCCAAATGGGAGTAGATCCTGTCTCGAAGAATTCTCTCCAGTAATTTCCCTACCACTGAAGTAAGGCTCACCGGCCTGTAGTTCCCTGGATTATCCTTGCTACCCTTCTTAAACAGAGGAACAACATTGGCTATTCTCCAGTCCTCCGGGACATCCCCTGAAGACAGTGAGGATCCAAAGATTTCTGTCAAGGCCTCAGCAATTTCCTCTCCAGCCTCCTTCAGTATTCTGGGGTAGATCCCATCAGGCCCTGGGGACTTATCTACCTTAATAATTTTTAAGACACCCAACACCTCGTCTTTTTGGATCTCAATGTGACCCAGGCTATCTACACACCCTTCTCCAGACTCAACATCTACCAATTTCTTCTCTTTGGTGAATACTGATGCAAAGTATTCATTTAGTACCTCGCCCATTTGCTCTGGCTCCACACATAGATTCCCTTGCCTATCCTTCAGTGGGCCAACCCTTTCCCTGGCTACCCTCTTGCTTTTTATGTACGTGTAAAAAGCCTTGGGATTTTCCTTAACCCTATTTGCCAATGACTTTTCGTGACCCCTTCTAGCCCTCCTGACTCCTTGCTTAAGTTCCTTCCTACTTTCCTTATAGTCCACACAGGCTTAGTCTGTTCCCAGCCTTTTAGCCCTGACAAATGCCTCCTTTTTCTTTTTGACGAGGCGTACAATATCTCTCGTTATCCAAACCAGCCCAGGTAACCCTGCCCAGGTAACCCTGCCCAGGTAACCCAGCCCAGGTAACCCAGCCCAGGTAACGCTGCCCAGGTAACGCTGCCCAGGTAACGCTGCCCAGGTAACGCTGCCCAGGTAACGCTGCCCAGGTAACGCTGCCCAGGTAACGCTGCCCAGGTAACGCTGCCCAGGTAACGCTGCCCAGGTAACCAGCCCAGGTAACCATCCCTGCCCACACCGGGATGGGCACCACTCTGTAGTGGCATAACCTGTGTTGACTGTAACCAAGGCCCTGCTAGCTTGCCTTGTCTTTGGTTCCCTGGAGGTAACTCGGGGCACAGTTAGTACTGGAAACAGACCCAGTCCCCTAAACCCTCCAAATCTCCCCCAGTCCCCCAAACCCTCCAAATCCCCCCCCCCCCCAGTCCCCCAAACCCTCCAAAACCCTCCCCCCAGTCCCCTAAACCCTCCAAATCTCCCCCAGTCCCCCAAACCCTCCAAATCCCCCCCCCAGTCCCCCAAACCCTCCAAAACCCTCCCCCCAGTCCCCCAAACCCTCCAAATCCCCCCCAGTCCCCCAAACCCTCCAAATCCCCCCCCAGTCCCCCAAACCCTCCAAATCCCCCCCCCCAGTCCCCCAAACCCTCCAAATCCCCCCCCCAGTCCCCCAAACCCTCCAAAACCCTCCCCCCAGTCCCCCAAACCCTCTAAATCCCGCCCAGTCCTCCAAATCCCCCCCAGTCCCCCAAACCCTCCAAATCCCCCCCCCAGTCCCCCAAACCCTCCAAATCCCCCCCAGTCCCCCAAACCCTCCAAATCCCCCCCCAGTCCCCCAAACCCTCCAAATCCCCCCCCAGTCCCCCAAGCCCTCCAAATCCCCCAGTCCCCCAAACCCTCCAAATCCCCCCAGTCCCCCAAACCCTCCAAATCCCCGCCCCAGTCCCCCAAGCCCTCCAAATCCCCCCCCAGTCCCCCAAACCCTCCAAATCCCCCCCCCCCGGTCCCCCAAGCCCTCCAAATCCCCCAGTCCCCCAAACCCTCCAAATCCCCCCCAGTCCCCCAAACCTTCCAAATCCCCCCCAGTCCCCCAAACCCTCCAAATCCCCCCTCCCCCCAGTCCCCCAAACCCTCCAAGTCCCCCCTCCCCCCAGTCCCCCAAACCCTCCAAATCCCCCCCCAGTCCCCCAAACCCTCCAAATCCCCCCCCAGTCCCCCAAACCCTCCAAATCCCCCCCAGTCCCCCAAACCCTCCAAATCCCCCCCAGTCCCCCAAACCCTCCAAATCCCACCCAGTCCCCCAAGCCCTCCAAATCCTCCAGTCCCCCAAACCCTCCAAATCCCCCCAGTCCCCCAAACCCTCCAAATCCCCCTCCCCCAGTCCCCCAAACCCTCCAAATCCCCCATCCCCCCCAGTCCCCCAAACCCTCCGAATCCCCCCCCCAGTCCCCCAAACCCTCCAACCGCCCCCCCAGTCCGCCAAACCCTTCAAATCCACCCAGTCCCCCATACCCTCCAAATCCCTCCCTACAGTCCCCCAAGCCCTCCAAAACCCCAGTCCCCAAACCCTCCAAATCCCCCCCCCCAGTCCCCCAAACCCTCCAAATCCCCCCCCCCCAGTCCCCCAAACCCTCCAAATCCCCCCCCAGTCCCCCAAACCCTCCAAATCCCCCCCCCAGTCCCCCAAACCCTCCAAATCCCCCCCCCAGTCCCCCAAACCCTCCAAATCCCCCCTCCCCCCAGACCCTCAAAATCCCCCAGTCCCCCAAACCCTCCAAATCCACCCCAGTCCCCCATACCCTCCAACCGCCCCCCCAGTCCCCAAACCCTCCAAATCCCCCCCCAGTCCCCCAAACGCTCCAAATCCCCCCAGTCCCCCAAACCCTACAAATCCCCCCCCCCAATCCCCCAAACCCTCCAAATCCCCCCAGTCCCCCAAACCCTCCAAATCCCCCATCCCCCAGTCCCCCAAACCCTACAACCGTCCCCCTGTCCCCCAAACCCTCCAAATCCCCCCCCCCCGCAGTCCCCCAATCCCTCCAAATCCCCCCCAGTCCCCCAAACCCTCCAAATCCCCCCTCCCCCAGTCCCCCAAACCCTCCAAATCCCCCATTCCCCCAGTCCCCCAAATTCTCGAAATCCCCCCCCAGTCCCCCAAACCCTCCAAATCCCCCCCAGTCCCCCAAACCCTCCAAATCCCCCCCAGTCCCACAAGCCCTCCAAATCCCCCAGTCCCCCAAACCCTCCAAATCCCCCCAGTCCCCCAAACCTTCCAAATCCCCCCCAGTCCCCCAAACCCTCCAAATCCCCCAAACCCTCCAAATCCCCCCTCCCCCCAGTCCCCCAAACCCTCCAAATCCCCCCCAGTCCCCCAAACCCTCCAAATCCCCCCCAGTCCCCCAAACCCTCCAAATCCCCCCCAGTCCCCCAAACCCTCCAAATCCCCCCCCAGTCCCCCAAACCCTCCAAATCCCCCCCAGTCCCCCAAGCCCTCCAAATCCTCCAGTCCCCCAAGCCCTCCAAATCCTCCAGTCCCCCAAACCCTCCAAATCCCCCCAGTCCCCCAAACCCTCCAAATCCCCCCCCCCAGTCCCCCAAACCCTCCAAATCCCCCCTCCCCCAGTCCCCCAAACCCTCCAAATCCACCCCCCCAGTCCCCCAAACCCTCCAACCGCCCCTCCCCCCAGTCCCCCAAACCCTTCAAATCCCCCCCAGTCCCCCAAAACCTCCAAATCCCTCCCCACAGTCCTCCAAATCCCCCCCAGTCCCCCAAGCCCTCCAAATCCCTCCCCCCAGTCCCCCAAACCCTCCAAATCCCCCCCAGTCCCCCAAACCCTCCAAATCCCCCCCCCCAGTCCCCCAAACCCTCCAAATCCCCCCCAGTCCCCCAAACCCTCCAAATCCCCCCCAGTCCCCCAAACCCTCCAAATCCCCCCCCCCCAGTCCACCAAGCCCTCCAAATCCCCCAGTCCCCCAAACCCTCCAAATCCCCCCAGTCCCCCAAACCCTCCAAATCCCCCCCCCCAATCCCCCAAACCCTCCAAATCCCCCCAGTCCCCCAAACCCTCCAAATCCCCCATCCCCCAGTCCCCCAAACCCTACAACCGTCCCCCTGTCCCCCAAACCCTCCAAATCCCCCCCCCCCCGCAGTCCCCCAATCCCTCCAAATCCCCCCCAGTCCCCCAAACCCTCCAAATCCCCCCTCCCCCAGTCCCCCAAACCCTCCAAATCCCCCATTCCCCCAGTCCCCCAAATTCTCGAAATCCCCCCCCAGTCCCCCAAACCCTCCAAATCCCCCCCAGTCCCCCAAACCCTCCAAATCCCCCCCAGTCCCACAAGCCCTCCAAATCCCCCAGTCCCCCAAACCCTCCAAATCCCCCCAGTCCCCCAAACCTTCCAAATCCCCCCCAGTCCCCCAAACCCTCCAAATCCCCCAAACCCTCCAAATCCCCCCTCCCCCCAGTCCCCCAAACCCTCCAAATCCCCCCCAGTCCCCCAAACCCTCCAAATCCCCCCCAGTCCCCCAAACCCTCCAAATCCCCCCCAGTCCCCCAAACCCTCCAAATCCCCCCCCAGTCCCCCAAACCCTCCAAATCCCCCCCAGTCCCCCAAGCCCTCCAAATCCTCCAGTCCCCCAAGCCCTCCAAATCCTCCAGTCCCCCAAACCCTCCAAATCCCCCCAGTCCCCCAAACCCTCCAAATCCCCCCCCCCAGTCCCCCAAACCCTCCAAATCCCCCCTCCCCCAGTCCCCCAAACCCTCCAAATCCACCCCCCCAGTCCCCCAAACCCTCCAACCGCCCCTCCCCCCAGTCCCCCAAACCCTTCAAATCCCCCCCAGTCCCCCAAAACCTCCAAATCCCTCCCCACAGTCCTCCAAATCCCCCCCAGTCCCCCAAGCCCTCCAAATCCCTCCCCCCAGTCCCCCAAACCCTCCAAATCCCCCCCAGTCCCCCAAACCCTCCAAATCCCCCCCCCCAGTCCCCCAAACCCTCCAAATCCCCCCCAGTCCCCCAAACCCTCCAAATCCCCCCCAGTCCCCCAAACCCTCCAAATCCCCCCCCCCCCCAGTCCACCAAGCCCTCCAAATCCCCCAGTCCCCCAAACCCTCCAAATCCCCCCAGTCCCCCAAACCCTCCAAATCCCCGCCCCAGTCCCCCAAACCCTCCAAATCCCCCCCCAGTCCCCCAAACCCTCCAAATCCCCCCCAGTCCCCCAAACCCTCCAAATCCCCCCCCCCCCCCGGTCCCCCAAGCCCTCCAAATCCCCCAGTCCCCCAAACCCTCCAAATCCCCCCCCCCAGTCCCCCAAACCTTCCAAATCCCCCCCAATCCCCCAAACCCTCCAAATCCCCCCTCCCCCCAGTCCCCCAAACCCTCCAAATCCCCCCTCCCCCCAGTCCCCCAAACCCTCCAAATCCCCCCCCCAGTCCCCCAAACCCTCCAAATCCCCCCCAGTCCCCCAAACCCTCCAAATCCCACCCAGTCCCCCAAGCCCTCCAAATCCTGCAGTCCCCCAAACCCTCCAAATCCCCCCCAGTCTCCCAAACCCTCCAAATCCCCCTCCCCCCAGTCCCCCAAACCCTCCAAATCCCCCCCAGTCCCCCAAACCCTCCAAATCCCCCCCCCAGTCCCCCAAACCCTCCAACCTCCCCCCCCAGTCCGCCAAACCCTTCAAATCCACCCAGTCCCCCATACCCTCCAAATCCCTCCCTACAGTCCCCCAAGCCCTCCAAAACCCCAGTCCCCAAACCCTCCAAATCCCCCGTCCCCCAAACCCTCCAAATCCCCCCCAGTACCCCAAACCCTCCAAATCCCCCCCAGTCCCCCAAACCCTCCAAATCCCCCCCCAGTCCCCCAAACCCTCCAAATCCCCCCCCAGTCCCCCAAACCCTCCAAATCCCCCCAGTCCCCCAAACCCTCCAAATTCCCCCTCCCCCCAGACCCTCCAAATCCCCCATCCCCCCCAGTCCCCCAAACCCTCCAAATCCACCCCAGTCCCCCAAACCCTCCAACCGCCCCCGCCAGTCCCCAAACCCTCCAAATCCCCCCCCAGTCCCCCAAACCCTCCAAATCCCCCCCCAGTCCCCCAAACGCTCCAAATCCCCCCCCCAGTCCCCCAAACGCTCCAAATCCCCCCCAGTCCCCCAAACCCTACAAATCCCCCCCCAGTCCCCCAAACCCTCCAAATCCCCCCAGTCCCCCAAACCCTCCAAATCCCCCATCCCCCAGTCCCCCAAACCCTCCAAATCCCCCCCCCAGTCCCCCAAACCCTCCAACCGTCCCCCAGTCCCCCAAGCCCTCCAAATCCCCCCCCTGCAGACTCCCAATCCCTCCAAATCCCCCCCAGTCCCCCAAACCCTCCAAATCCCCCTCCCCCAGTCCCCAAACCCTCCAAATCCCCCATCCCCCCCAGTCCCCCAAATTCTCGAAATCCCCCCCCAGTCCCCCAAACCCTCCAAATCCCCCCCAGTCCCCCAAACCCTCCAAATCCCCCCCCCAGTCCCACAAGCCCTCCAAATCCCCCAGTCCCACAAGCCCTCCAAATCCCCCAGTCCCCCAAACCCTCCAAATCCCCCCCAGTCCCCCAAACCTTCCAAATCCCCCCCCAGTCCCCCAAACCCTCCAAATCCCCCAAACCCTCCAAATCCCCCCTCCCCCCAGTCCCCCAAACCCTCCAAATCCCCCCCAGTCCCCCAAACCCTCCAAATCCCCCCCAGTCCCCCAAACCCTCCAAATCCCCCCCAGTCCCCCAAACCCTCCAAATCCCCCCCAGTCCCCCAAACCCTCCAAATCCCCCCCAGTCCCCCAAACCCTCCAAATCCCCCCCAGTCCCCCAAACCCTCCAAATCCCCCCCAGTCCCCCAAACCCTCCAAATCCCCCGGTCCCCCAAGCCCTCCAAATCCTCCAGTCCCCCAAACCCTCCAAATCCCCCCAGTCCCCCAAACCCTCCAAATCCCCCCTCCCCCAGTCCCCCAAACCCTCCAAATCCCCCATCCCCCCAGTCCCCCAAACCCTCCAAATCCACCCCCCCAGTCCCCCAAACCCTCCAACCGCCCCTCCCCCCCAGTCCCCCAAACGCTTCAAATCCCCCCCAGTCCCCCAAACCCTCCAAATCCCTCCCCACAGTCCTCCAAATCCCCCCAGTCCCCCAAGCCCTCCAAATCCCTCCCCCCAGTCCCCCAAGCCCTCCAAAACCCCAGTCCCCAAACCCTCCAAATCCCCCCCAGTCTTCCAAATCCCCCCAGTCCCCCAAACCCTCCAAATCCCCCCCCCCAGTCCCCCAAACCCTCCAAATCCCGCCCCCCCCAGTCCCCCAAACCCTCCAAATCCCCCCAGTCCCCCAAACCATCCAAATCCCCCCCAATCCCACTGCCCCCCCCCCCCCATCCCACTCCCCACGGTCCCGCTCTCCCCCCCCCCCCCCCCCTGATCCGTAGGGACGTAGGGAAGAGGTGTTGGCAATTCTGGACAGGCTAAAAATAGATAAGTCCCCGGGACTTGATGGGATTTATCCTAGGATTCTCTGGGAGGCCAGGGAAGAGATTGCTGGACCTTTGGATTTGATTTTTATGTCATCATTGGCTACAGGAATAGTGCCAGAGGACTGGAGGACAGCAAATGTGGTCCCTTTGTTCAAAAAGGGGAGCAGAGACAACCCCGGCAACTATAGACCGGTGAGCCTCACGTCTGTAGTGGGTAAAGTCTTGGAGGGGATTATAAGAGACAAGATTTATAATCATCTAGATAGGAATAATATGATCAGGGATAGTCAGCATGGCTTTGTGAAGGGTAGGTCATGCCTCACAAACCTTATTGAATTCTTTGAGAAGGTGACTGAACAGGTAGACGAGGGTAGAGCAGTTGATGTGGTGTATATGGATTTCAGCAAAGCGTTTGATAAGGTTCCCCATGGTAGGCTATTGCAGAAAATACGGAGGCTGGGGATTGAGGGTGATTTAGAGATGTGGATCAGAAATTGGCTAGCTGAAAGAAGACAGAGGGTGGTGGTTGATGGGAAATGTTCAGAATGGAGTACAGTCACAAGTGGAGTACCACAAGGCTCTGTTCTGGGGCCGTTGCTGTTTGTCATTTTTATCAATGACCTAGAGGAAGGCGCAGAAGGGTGGGTGAGTAAATTTGCAGACGATACTAAAGTCGGTGGTGTTGTCGACAGTGTGGAAGGATGTAGCAGGTTACAGAGGGATATAGATAAGCTGCAGAGCTGGGCTGAGAGGTGGCAAATGGAGTTTAATGTAGAGAAGTGTGAGGTGATTCACTTTGGAAGGAATAACAGGAATGCGGAATATTTGGCTAATGGTAAAGTTCTTGAAAGTGTGGATGAGCAGAGGGATCTAGGTGTCCATGTACATAGATCCCTGAAAGTTGCCACCCAGGTTGATAGGGTTGTGAAGAAGGCCTATGGAGTGTTGGCCTTTATTGGTAGAGGGATTGAGTTCCGGAGTCGGGAGGTCATGTTGCAGCTGTACAGAACTCTGGTACGGCCGCATTTGGAGTATTGCGTACAGTTCTGGTCACCGCATTACAGGAAGGATGTGGAGGCTTTGGAGCGGGTGCAGAGGAGATTTACCAGGATGTTGCCTGGTATGGAGGGAAAATCTTATGAGGAAAGGCTGATGGACTTGAGGTTGTTTTCGTTGGAGAGAAGAAGGTTAAGAGGAGACTTAATAGAGGCATAGAAAATGATCAGGGGGTTGGATAGGGTGGACAGTGAGAGCCTTCTCCCGCGGATGGAAATGGCTGGCACGAGGGGACCTAGCCTTAAACTGAGGGGGAATAGATATAGGACAGAGGTCAGAGGTAGGTTCTTTACGCAAAGAGTAGTGAGGCCGTGGAATGCCCTACCTGCTACAGTAGTGAACTTGCCAACATTGAGGGCATTTAAAAGTTTATTGGATAAACATATGGATGATAATGGCATAGTGTAGGTTAGATGGCTTTTGTTTCGGTGCAACATCGTGGGCCGAAGGGCCTGTACTGCGCTGTATTGTTCTATGTTCTATGTATGTTCTATGATCCGCCCCCCCCCCCCCCCCCCCCCGCTCCGCCAATCAGAACGATCATGGCTGATCTCACCTCGGCCCCAACTCCACTTTCCCGCCCGTTCAGAACCCTTCACCCATTACTAATTACAAATCTGTCAATCTCCTCAAAGTTACCCACTGTGCCGGGTCCGTCGCACCCTGGGCCAATTCCACACATTCACAACCCTCCGGGAGAAGTAATTCCTCCTCGTCTCGGCTTCAAATGTGTCCCCCCCCCCAACCCTGCGACCGATGATCAAACGGTGACGTCGCGTTGTGGATGTGCTCCCCCTGGTCGAGCCCACGCTGAGCTGGTTATCGCCCGACACCATCGGCCGGCGACACCTCCGCTTCTCTGACCGCGCAGAGCAGAGCGATGGGGCGGTAACTGGCCGGGTCTGGAAGGACCAACGCGGGCAGTTTGCTGCATTGCTGGGGCTGCAGCTGCGCTGGGACGGATTGGCGAGCTGGCACGTTCTGGAGCAAGACCGGACCCACTGGCGGGCTACACCCTGTGAAAGCCACTCCGACACGGGGAGAACGTGCAGACTCTGCACAGACAGTCGCCCAAGGCTGGTATCGAACCCGGGCCCCCTCCGTCGTGTCGGGTGCGGCCCCATCATTGTGCTCAAAGGGGCGGCTCCAGAACGTCGCGAGTGACTCCAAACCGGCTGCCATGCCACTGAAAGCAGCCCGACGAGGAGGTTATTTAAACCACACAGCGCTGGCCGTCACAGGAGTGGGAATGTTGTTGGGAGGATTACCTCGAGAAGGATCCGTGTTAACTTGGTAACCATGGTACCCCATGCTGGGTTGCTATGGCTTCATTTCCTCGTAAGACAACAGCAGAGGTGGAACAAGGCGACGTCGCCTCTCCTCAGGATTTACTCCGGTCCATTTCTCAGTGGGTCTCACTCCCTGTTTTCAAACTTTTTTTCCCGTCACGCACTTTTACCAACCGGCCGACCATCGCGCCCCACTCCGGCCGACCATCGTACCCCACTCCGGCCGACCATCGCACCCCACTCCGGCCGACCATCGCACCCCACTCCGGCCGACCATCGCGCCCCACTCCGGCCGACCATCGCACCCCACTCCGGCCGACCATCGCGCCCCACTCCGGCCGACCATCGCGCCCCACTCCGGCCGACCATCGCGCCCCACTCCGGCCGACCATCGCACCCCACTCCGGCCGACCATCGCACCCCACTCCGGCCGACCATCGTACCCCACTCCGGCCGACCATCGCACCCCACTCCGGCCGACCATCGCACCCCACTCCGGCCGACCATCGCGCCCCACTCCGGCTGACCATCGTACCCCACTCCGGCCGACCATCGCACCCCACTCCGGCCGACAATCGCACCCCACTCCGGCCGACCATCGCGCCCCACTCCGGCCGACAATCGCGCCCCACTCCGGCCGACCATCGCGCCCCACTCCGGCCGACCATCGTACCCCACTCCGGCCGACCATCGCGCCCCACTCCGGCCGACCATCGCGCCCCACTCCGGCCGACCATCGCGCCCCACTCCGGCCGACCATCGCGCCCCACTCCGGCCGACCACCGCGCCCCACTCCGGCCGACCACCGCGCCCCACTCCGGCCGACCATCGCGCCCCACTCCGGCCGACCATCGCGCCCCACTCCGGCCGACCATCGTGCCCCACTCCGGCCGACCATCGTGCCCCACTCCGGCCGACCATCGTGCCCCACTCCGGCCGACCATCGCACCCCACTCCGGCCGACCATCTCGCCCCACTCCGGCCGACCATCGCGCCCCACTCCGGCCGACCATCGCGCCCCACTCCGGCCGACCATCGCGCCCCACTCCGGCCGACCATCGCGCCCCACTCCGGCCGACCATCGTACCCCACTCCGGCCGACCATCGCGCCCCACTCCGGCCGACCATCGCGCCCCACTCCGGCCGACCATCGCACCCCACTCCGGCCGACCATCGCGCCCCACTCCGGCCGACCATCGCGCCCCACTCCGGCCGACCATCGCGCCCCACTCCGGCCGACCATCGCACCCCACTCCGGCCGACCATCGCGCCCCACTCCGGCCGACCATCGCGCCCCACTCCGGCCGACCATCGCGCCCCACTCCGGCCGACCATCGCGCCCCACTCCGGCCGACCATCGCGCCCCACTCCGGCCGACCATCGCGCCCCACTCCGGCCGACCATCGCGCCCCACTCCGGCCGATCATCGCACCCCACTCCGGCCGACCATCGCGCTCCACTCCGGCCGACCATCGCACCCCACTCCGGCCGACCATCGCGCCCCACTCCGGCCGACCATCGCGCCCCACTCCGGCCGACCATCGCGCTCCACTCCGGCCGACCATCGCACCCCACTCCGGCCGACCATCGCGCCCCACTCCGGCCGACCATCGCGCCCCACTCCGGCCGACCATCGCACCCCACTCCGGCCGACCATCGCGCCCCACTCCGGCCGACCATCGCGCCCCACTCCGGCCGACCATCGCGCCCCACTCCGGCCGACCATCGCGCCCCACTCCGGCCGATCTTCACCATCCACCATTTTCGCTTTAATGCGACAGGTGAGCCTGCTCGGTCCTCACGATCTCACACACACACCTCACACTCTCCCTCGCACCCACACACCTCACACTCTCCCTCGCACACACACACCTCACACTCTCCCTCACACACACACACCTCACACTCCCTCGCACACACACACCTCACACTCTCCCTCGCACACACACACCTCACACTTTCCCTCGCACACACACACCTCACACTCTCCCTCACACACACACACCTCACTCTCTCCCTCACACACACACACCTCACACTCTCCCTCACACACACACACCTCACTCTCTCCCTCGCACACACACACCTCACACTCTCCCTCACACACACACACCTCACACTCTCCCTCACACACACACCTCACACTCTCCCTCGCACACACACACCTCACACTCTCCCTCGCACACACACACCTCACACTCTCCCTCACACACACACACCTCACACTCTCCCTCACACACACACACCTCACACTCTCCCTCACACACACACACCTCACACTCCCTCGCACACACACACCTCACACTCTCCCTCGCACACACACATCACACTCTCCCTCGCACGCACACACACACCTCACACTCTCCCTCGCACACACACACCTCACACTCTCCCTCGCACACACACACCTCACACTCTCCCTCGCACACACACACCTCACACTCTCCCTCACACACACACACCTCACACTCTCCCTCACACACACACCTCACTCTCTCCCTCACACACACACACCTCACACTCTCCCTCGCACACACACACATCACACTCTCCCTCGCACGCACACACACACCTCACACTCTCCCTCGCACACACACACCTCACACTCTCCCTCGCACACACACACCTCACACTCTCCCTCGCACACACACACCTCACACTCTCCCTCACACACACACACCTCACACTCTCCCTCACACACACACACCTCACACTCTCCCTCACACACACACACCTCACTCTCTCCCTCACACACACACACCTCACTCTCTCCCTCACACACACACACCTCACACTCTCCCTCGCACACACACACCTCACACTCTCCCTCACACACACACACCTCACACTCTCCCTCACACACACACACCTCACACTCTCCCTCACACACGCACACCTCACACTCTCCCTCACACACGCACCTCACACTCTCCCTCGCACACACACACCTCACACTCTCCCTCACACACACACACCTCACACTCTCCCTCACACACACACCTCACACTCTCCCTCGCACACACACACCTCACACTCTCCCTCACACACACCTCACTCTCTCCCTCACACACACACACCTCACACTCTCCCTCACACACACACACCTCACACTCTCCCTCACACACGCACACCTCACACTCTCCCTCACACACACACACCTCACTCTCTCCCTCACACACGCACACCTCACACTCTCCCTCACACACGCACCTCACACTCTCCCTCGCACACACACACCTCACACTCTCCCTCACACACACACACCTCACACTCTCCCTCACACACACACCTCACACTCTCCCTCGCACACACACACCTCACACTCTCCCTCACACACACACCTCACTCTCTCCCTCACACACACACACCTCACACTCTCCCTCACACACACACACCTCACACTCTCCCTCACACACGCACACCTCACACTCTCCCTCACACACACACACCTCACACTCTCCCTCACACACACACACCTCACACTCTCCCTCACACACACACACCTCACACTCTCCCTCACACACACACACCTCACACTCTCCCTCACACACACACACCTCACACTCTCCCTCACACACACACACCTCACACTCTCCCTCACACACACACACCTCACACTCTCCCTCACACACGCACACCTCACACTCTCCCTCACACACACACCTCACTCTCTCCCTCACACACACACACCTCACACTCTCCCTCACACACACACACCTCACACTCTCCCTCACACACACACACCTCAATCTCTCCCTCACACACACACACCTCACACTCTCCCTCACACACACACACCTCACACTCTCCCTCACACACACACACCTCACTCTCTCCCTCACACACACACACCTCACTCTCTCCCTCACACACGCACACCTCACACTCTCCCTCACACACACACCTCACTCTCTCCCTCACACACACACACCTCACACTCTCCCTCACACACACACACCTCACACTCTCCCTCACACACACACACCTCACTCTCTCCCTCACACACGCACACCTCACACTCTCCCTCACACACACACACCTCACTCTCTCCCTCACACACACACACCTCACACTCTCCCTCACACACACACCTCACTCTCTCCCTCACACACACACACCTCACACTCTCCCTCACACACACACACCTCACTCTCTCCCTCACACACGCACACCTCACACTCTCCCTCACACACACACCTCACACTCTCCCTCACACACACACACCTCACACTCTCCCTCACACACACACACCTCACTCTCTCCCTCACACACGCACACCTCACACTCTCCCTCACACACACACCTCACTCTCTCCCTCACACACACACACCTCACTCTCTCCCTCACACACACACACCTCACACTCTCCCTCGCACACACACACCTCACACTCTCCCTCGCACACACACACCTCACACTCTCCCTCGCACACACACACCTCACACTCTCCCTCGCACACACACACCTCACACTCTCCCTCACACACACACACACCTCACACTCTCCCACACACACACACCTCACACTCTCCCTCGCACACACACACCTCACACTCTCCCTCACACACACACCTCACACTCTCCCTCGCACACACACACCTCACACTCTCCCTCACACACACACCTCACACTCTCCCTCACACACACACCTCACTCTCTCCCTCGCACACACACACCTCACACTCTCCCTCGCGCACACACACCTCACACTCTCCCTCGCACACACACACCTCACACTCTCCCTCACACACACACACCTCACACTCTCCCTCGCACACACACACCTCACACTCTCCCTCACACACACCTCACACTCTCCCTCACACACACACACACCTCACACTCTCCCTCACACACACACACCTCACACTCTCCCTCACACACACACCTCACACTCTCCCTCACACACACACCTCACACTCTCCCTCGCACACACACACCTCACACTCTCCCTCGCACACACACACCTCACACTCTCCCTCACACACACACACACCTCACACTCTCCCTCGCACACACACCTCACACTCTCCCTCACACACACACCTCGCACTCTCCCACACACACACACACCTCACACTCTCCCTCACACACACACCTCGCACTCTCCCACACACACACACACCTCACACTCTCCCTCGCACACACACCTCGCACTCTCCCTCACACACACACACCTCACACTCTCCCTCACACACACACACCTCACACTCTCCCTCACACACACACGCCTCACACTCTCCCTCACACACACACACCTCACACTCTCCCTCACACACACACCTCACACTCTCCCTCACACACACACCTCACACTCTCCCACACACACCTCACACTCTCCCTCGCACACACACCTCACACTCTCCCTCACACACACACCTCGCACTCTCCCTCACACACACACACCTCACACTCTCCCTCACACACACACCTCACACTCTCCCACACACACCTCACACTCTCCCTCGCACACACACCTCACACTCTCCCTCGCACACACACCTCACACTCTCCCTCACACACACAACTCGCACTCTCCCTCACACACACACACCTCGCACTCTCCCTCACACACACACAGCTCACACTCTCCCTCACACACACACACACCTCACACTCTCCCTTGCACACACACACCTCACACTCTCCCTCACACACACACCTCACACTCTCCCTCGCACACACACACCTCACACTCTCCCTCACACACACACACCTCACACTCTCCCTCACACATACACACCTCACACTCTCCCTCGCACACACACACCTCACACTCTCCCTCGCACACACACACCTCACACTCTCCCTCACACACACACCTCACACTCTCCCTCACACACACACACCTCGCACTCTCCCTCACACACACACCTCACACTCTCCCTCACACACACACCTCGCACTCTCCCTCACACACACACCTCACACTCTCCCTCGCACACACACACCTCACACTCTCCCTCACACACACACCTCACACTCTCCCTCACACACACACCTCACACTCTCCCTCACACACACACCTCACACTCTCCCTCACACACACACACCTCGCACTCTCCCTCACACACACACACCTCACACTCTCCCTCGCACACACACACCTCACACTCTCCCTCGCACACACACACCTCACACTCTCCCTCGCACACACACCTCACACTCTCCCTCGCACACACACACCTCACACTCTCCCTCGCACACACACCTCACACTCTCCCTCACACACACACACCTCGCACTCTCCCTCACACACACACACCTCACACTCTCCCTCGCACACACACACCTCACACTCTCCCTCACACACACACACACCTCACACTCTCCCTCACACACACACACACCTCACACTCTCCCTCACACACACACCTCACACTCTCCCTCACACACACACACCTCACACTCTCCCTCAAACACACACACCTCACACTCTCCCTCGCACACACACCTCACACTCTCCCTCGCACACTCTCCCTCACACACACACACCTCACACTCTCCCTCGCACACTCTCCCTCACACACACACACCTCACACTCTCCCTCACACACCTCACTCACACACACACATCTCGCACTCATGTTGCTAACTTTGCCTTAGTTCAATAGCTTTGTTTTATTACCTTTGCTCTCGAGTCGCCAGGTATCTTTATACCGCCACGAGGTTCAAGTCCGAGTAATGATCAATAACCCAATACACCGATTAGTAAGAGTTAAATCAAAGCACATTTATTATACACAGTGATCGCTACTCATGCACAAACTCTACGTCTAAGCTACTTCTACAACTAACAGGCCTGTACTTAACTTCGGACTGACCCACCAGGTCAGGGAAACGAATGACCTTTCGTTCGGGTTCTGAGTCTGCGGGATTCGAAGTTGGTACGGATTGGTAGCTAGGAGCGCCTATCTCGTAGCGAGCGTTGAATTAAGACTTACGATTTCGATCTTCACTGCTCCGGTCACGGTCAATGTTGGTTCGTTGTTGCTGGGTGACCCGGGCAGGAAGAAGAGCGCGAAGAGAGCGAAGAGGTGGAGAAGAAGAGAGCGATTTGAACTTGGGGCTCAATTCTTATAGTCCCCAGGGGCTTCCCGCCTTTCGGGGCGGCCCCTGTACCTGGTCCCAAGTGATTGGACTTTGTCCCAATCACTTGGTTCGATTTTCTCCAACACTGGAGCGGTTCCCTGATCGATGGGCGGTCTTGAGGTGCTCGTTCACCTCCCTTTGTGTTGGCTCCTGCTGGCGCCGAGGAGTCTGGCTTTGCTTTGTGTGTCCCAAATGTTACTTATTGTTCCCGGGGATTGCTCATTAATATGCAGATGGCTGGTGTTTTGTTATGCTGATGGTTGCTGGTATCGATCTTGTCTGGCCTTTCCAGAGGTAAATACACAGCCAACCTGCAGCTGCTGGTTTTTGTCTTGTTGGCTGACTTTCCCATCAGCCTTTGCCGTTCACCATTTTGAATCGGGAGTTGGCCGTTTCAAGTGGCTACAATCCCTCCTTGTGATCCTAACGTGAAGTGTGAAGGTTTACATAACTATGTTGCTTTCCATTCCCTGACCTGGGGGAGGGGGGGGAGGGGGGGGGAGGGGGGGGCCCTTCCTTCATGGCCTCTGCACTGACCATAGCTCTGCAAAAAGTTTTAACTGACAATTCTAAGGGGCGCTATGTCAAACAGGGACATGCATTACAAAATAATAAACTGGGAACCTCTAACTACTCTTAATACACTACACACCCTTAAACATTTCATCACTCGAACTTCCTCAACCATACAAACAAAATCACAGCAGTTTATTCACATTTCCCTGGCTTGGCAGTCAAGCTCAGGATCGTACAATTGCTCATGAACAGTTCTTTACATTTCTTTATTTACAATAAAACCGCAAGTGAATGCTTTTTATTATAGATCGTGGGGGTCGGGGGTCTGGTCATAACCGAACAGAGGGGATCTGATCCTATATACCGGGGTTCGAGCGCAGTAGGCTCTCCGTCTCCATTTCCTCAGACGCATCGTCTGCACGATGCAGCAGAGTATCGCTAATACCAATCGGGATTCGATCACGTAGGACAGGGAGTACCAGGTTATAAACCTGGCACACCAAGATGGTGTGGTGTCGCTGGTGACTGGGCTCTGGGTATTGCGGGGAAGTGAAACATTAACGGCTGGGGGGCTTGAAGTCACGGGGTTCGCGTTCACGCGCAACCAAATGTCCATAAAGATGCTGATCCATGTGGAGGAAGTCCTCGTGGCTCTTCTCTTTCCTTTTCTTTCTCTTCTCTTCTCCGGTCCTGGAGCTTCTGGGGTTCTGTGGAAACAAGCATAGTGTCTGTAACTATCTTTGTTTAACATCTCGTACGATAGTCTGTCTGTCCGTTAGTGCCAATTACTCCCTTTATAATTGGTCACTAGTGTGACTCCCTCATTTTTTTTCTTTCAAAAACCGAATTTTCGGACACGGCACACTTCCCAATACTGACCCAGTGCGAGCCGTCTCGCAGACGGTGCGGTTTACCATCCAAATGTTTCAGGACGTAAATAGCAGAGGGTCGGCAACCTAAGGGTTACCTGAAACAAACAAAACTTTTTGAACTGGAAGTGCCAAAATGAGGTGCGTATGGGCCGCGATGGGTAAGGGTTGGATGGAGTCCCCGGGTAGGACGGCGACCAATGCCGTGTGTCCCCTACCCGAGCGTAGTTGACCAGAGGGGGGGGGTTCCCAGGTAGGACGGCGACCAATGCTGTGTCTCTCCTACCCGAGCGTAGCTGACCAGAGGGGGGGGGTTCCCAGGCAGGGCGGGTCCCAATGCCGTTTCTCCACTGCCTGAGCAACCGACAAGAACGGGCAAAAAATGTAGTCATCGTGGTGGGGCTCCCGTAGTGGTTCTTTCCTTCGAACCAGAAGGGCAGCTATGAACGGGCGTCTGGTATCTGAACAAGTCTCTGCAGACAAGCTAGTTCCGCTGAACTAGCGTCTGGCAATAGTGAGTCTCTGTGGGCAAGTCCTCGGAGGTTTCGGCCGAAAAGGCGTGGGGCTGTGAAGATTTTTTTTCCTGTCTGACATACAACATTTAACAAACTTACAAACAACATAAAACATGCGGCAGGTTCCATCAGAAAGGACACCACTTCTCCCAAGCGGTTCCTTTTAAAACACCATCTGGACACCCCAGTTCTCGGTTGCGAACAGGGTCGTAAAGGGGTTCTCGGTTTGGGAGTCAGACCCAAGGTCGTCATCTTCTCCCAAGTGCCAAACTCTTGAGTGTATCAGGGCTGAAAGGGCTGAATGGTGTGAGGTGGGGTCGCTCTCGTCGTTGTGGACGAGTCGGAACGAGTTATCTCGGTGCCAATAGTTGGTGTCTAGTTGTGTGGGGACAGAATTGGGGTCGGAGGTGTGGTTCGATGGTCGGTGGTGGGGTTTGTTCAGGAAAGTGATCATGAAGGGATCACTGGGGTCGAAATCGGAGTCACTGGATGTGGGGCCTGTTGCATGGGGATAGGAGGGAGGCGTGCTGTGGCTATCGTCCGAGTCACAGTCGCTGCTGCTGCTGTCTGTGGGCGTTCCGGGGCGGAGTGTATATTTCGGGGGTGGAGTCGAGGTCGAGTCCGTGGCTGGGCTGGACGTGGTGGGGGTTGGTAGGGTTCCATTGGCTGTGGGCGGGGTGTGGTCTGCTACGTCAAGCATGACGTGGTGTGCGTGGTTCGACTGTGCTCCATAAACCTTCAACTGGTTAATATGGAACCACGCAGTCTTACCGTTGGGATACTTTATTTTATATACGGAAGGGCTACTTTATTTTATATACGGAAGGGCTGACTTTGTCCGCAATGGAGTACGGACCCGAGTATTTTGGTGACATGAATGTGCTGGGGTTGTGTACGGAGAGCATCACTTGCTGTCCGATATCGTACTCAGTCGCATGCACTGTCTTGTCGAAACAAGCCTTGCTCTGTTTCTTCCTTGTGCCCAATTTCACTGCGGCTGCTAGCTGAGCCGTTTTAACATTTTCCACTAATTGCTGTACTGCTTTCTCGTGTGTGAGGGCCGTCACCTCTGGGCTGGTCAGGTCTAAACCTGATAGAAATTCTGTGCCTTTCATGGGGCGTCCGGTCATGAGGGTGTGTGGGGTGTAACCTGTGGAAGTAGAAATAGTGTTACGCAAAAACATCAGCGCAAAAGGGAGGACTGAGTCCCAAGTGGTGTTGTTCTGCTGGACCATTTTTCTGAGGGTGGATTTTAGGGTCCGATTCATGCGCTCCACGATACCACTCGACTGGGGGTGGTTTGCTATGTGGAATTTTTGGGTGATACCAAATATCGTGAGGACGTTCTTCATGACACGTCCCGTAAAATGGGAGCCTTGGTCGGATTCAATGCTGCGGGGGGAGTCTCCATCTTGTAAAGATGTGGTGGGTCAAAATCTTGGCTGTGGTTTTTGCAGATTTTGTGTGGGCTGGGAATGCTTCCACCCATTTTGTAAATGTGTCAATTACCACCAGAACGTATTTATAGCCATTCCTGCAAGGGGGCAATGGACCTATAAAATCAATCTGGAGGTTAGTCCAGGGGCCGTTAACGGGTCGGGTGTGGCTGAGTTGAGCCTTTTTGGCATATCTGTCCGGATTATTCTGGGCACAGATAAGACAATTCTTGATGTAGTGGTTTACATCTTCCTTTAAATTCAGCCACCAACAAAGCTGCTTGAGATGGGCTGTAGTGGGATCGATTCCCTGATGTCCATGACCGTCATGGAACAAACAAATCAGTTGATTCCTGTCCTGTTCAGGAACCACATAAAGGGTGTCTTTTAACACCACACCGTCATGTGTGGTCAGTGCATTTTTGAACCTCTCATAGGGAGCTGGATATTTTCCTTTTACAATCTCCCTGAGATTGCTGCCCTGCTTCTGGGCCTCCACTAGATCCTCGATATTAGTCTGTGAGACCTGAACTGCGCTCACTGGTGTGCTCTCGGGGGGCGTCCAAAAATGTCCGTGCCTGGAACCTGCTTTGGCCAGTGCGTCGGCTTTCACATTTCCAGGGGGGAGGAAAGATGGTGACTGCGAACTTTGATTATCCCAAAGGTCCTGTTCTGGGCTCTCTGTAAAATATGACGGAGCAATGAGGCTGAGGGAAGGGGTTTCCCGTCTGCGGAAATAAATCCTCTTGCTTTCCACAGGGGCAGGAATTCCGTGAGGCTGTTGCAGACACAGAGGCTGTCCCAGTACATGTCTGCTGGGCTGGGGAAGGAATCTGGGTGTTCCACTATATACGCGATGGCCGCGAGCTCTGCTGCCTGCACGCCTAAGTGGCCTGGAAGTTTTAACGATATTTCCTCAAGGGCGCGTCCCTGTGCGTCCTCGACATAGATACCGCAACCTGTTATGCGCTTCCCATCCAAGACTGTGGAAGATCCATCCACATAAATCTTAATGGGCTCACACGTGTCCGTGTGCTGGGGGCTCTGAGATGAATTTCCTATCTTTCTGGGGGTTGTTTTAGCGATAAAGGGGCCTGTGTTGTGGTGTGGAGAGATAATTTCACATTCATGGGGGGTTCCGGGGTACTGTAAGTTGTCGGCTAAAAAGGTGTGCATCTTTGTCCTTTTAACAGTGATGTCCCGTCCCTGCAAAAGAAGGGTCCATCTGGCTGCTCTTATCTGACTAACTGTACCGTCCTTGAGTTGTCCGTCCAGTAAAAGTTGGGTGGGGGTGTGTTCGGTGAGAATTGTGATGGGGTTCAGTCCGGTAATATACGGAAAATACTGAACTGCCCAGAATACTGCGAGTAGGTGCCGCTCACAGGCTGAAAATCCCTGCTCCACAGCATCTAAAACCCTGGAGGCGTAAGCTACGGGTCTTAACTGGTCGTGCCGTTCCTGGAGGAGCACGGCCGAAAGGGTGCGGTCTGTGGTCGCTACCTCTATGGCGTAAGGGGAAAGCGGGTCTGGAACTTGTAGTGCGGGGGCGGCTATGAGTGCCTGTTTTAAAGAGTCCACAGCATCCGTATGCTGCGGAAGCCATTCCCAGGGGGCTCCTTTCTTTAGGAGGTCTGAGAGGGGCGCTGCCTTGCTGGCGAAACCGTCAATGTGGTTTCGGCAGTAGCCAACCAGTCCTAAAAACGACCGGAGGGCTGAAACGTTCTGGGGAAGGGGCAATTTAGCGATCGAGTCAATCCTTTTATGCTCGATCTCGCGTTTACCATGTGTGATAATTGTTCCCAAATATATCACCTTGTCTTCCAAAATCTGGGCCTTTTTGGGGTTAACTTTACAACCGATTGAGTGTAATAGTTCCAGGAGTTCGGACAGAAGCTCGATGTGCTCTTCCTTGGTGTCTGTCTGCAGTAGTAGGTCGTCTACGTACTGGACCAGACATTCGGGGCGAGAGAATTTGGCTAAACCATTTGCCAACTGTCGGTGGAAAATGGAGGGGGAGTTGTGGAATCCTTGTGGCAGGCATGTCCACGTGTACTGCTGAGCCTTAAAGGTGAAGGCAAATTTGTACTGGCACGCCTTTGCCAATGGAATGGACCAGAATCCATTACTGATGTCCGAAACCGTGAAGTAGCGGGAATCGATTCCCTGCTTGAGCATGGTCTCGGGACTTGTTGCTACCGTGGGGGCTGCTGCGGGGGTGATTTTGTTGAGTTCCCGGTAATCGATGGTCAGTCGCCATGATCCATCGGGCTTTCTCACTGGCCAAATCGGGGCATTATTAGTGGAGGCTACTGATCTAAGTACACCCTGCTCTAATAAGCTGTCTATTACTTTGGAGATTTCTCCCTCTGCCTCGTGGGGAAATCCGTACTGTTTTGGGGGTCTAGGGTCAGGTCCTGTTACTTGTACGGAGCCGGTCATCCGTCCACAGTCGTGTTTGTGGGTCGCGAATGCTGCTCTGTTCTTTTGC
Source organism: Scyliorhinus torazame (assembly GCF_047496885.1). Taxonomy (NCBI): domain Eukaryota; kingdom Metazoa; phylum Chordata; class Chondrichthyes; order Carcharhiniformes; family Scyliorhinidae; genus Scyliorhinus; species Scyliorhinus torazame. The sequence continues at coordinate 228,322,640 of NC_092720.1, forward strand.
AGAACTGCCCTAACCTGCTTGTCCGTACTAAGCGTGGTTGGGTTGAACCAAAATTCGCCTACGCCGCTAATTTTGTTCATGTACTCTCCTATGTTGAGCGTTGCGGGGGCTCTTGCGGATTTTGCCATTTTCCAGACACAATGGTTGACTGGATCGAATGAAAGATTGTGGAAATTCATGAAATCGATTCCCAGAATGTGTTCTGCTGTGTGGGGCAGGTCGACTAAAACCACGGGGTGTTTGGTGGTGATGTTGCCGATTTGAATGGGTACAGGGGCTGTGATGTGTCCCTGCTGTGAGTGGCCTGTAAAGCCGCTGAGGGTGATGGTGGCTGTAGTGGACCACGTGTCTTTCTGAAACAGGGTGGAGGAATTTATTGTGGTGCGGGATCCTCCTGTGTCCCAGAGAAATTCGATGGGCTGTCCCCGAATTTTCGCTGCAACTACCGGTCGGCCGGACCTATCCCAAAGGGCGTCGCAGACCCAACTGGGGGAGCCCGAACACCGTCAGTCCGTTCCGGTCAGGTCCGTCTGATCTGAACGGGCGCTAACGCCGTGAATGGGCTCTGTCTTTTTCTGCTGGGCTCTCTGTGGCTTTTTAGGGGCATTGCACTCTCTTGCGAAGTGTCCCAACTGTCCGCAGTTGTAACACTCCTGTGACTTGGGTGGGGGGCTGTTCTTTCCCTCATTCACCCATGCGGGGTTGTGGTGTGTTGTTTTTACTGCCTGCATATCTGCGCCGGCCTGCTTTCCCTCTGGATTCTTGACTGCGGGTTTACTCTGTATAGATTGCTCCCAAGCGCGGGACAATCTTTTCACTACCCACTTCTCGTTCTGGGCCTCCTCTGAGGGATCATAACTCATACAGGCTTTCTGTCCTGTTTCTGTGGCATGGGAGATAAGGGTGCGGGTCCATTTGGCCGTGTTATCTGGGGACAAATGGGCGCGGTCTACCTCTCCGAAGACTGCTGCAAAGTGGATCCACAGGCGTCCAGCAAACGCTGTGGGGTGCTCGGATTTCTTTTGCCTACATTTGTTGAGGCCATCTACGGGGTCACCCCGGTTATACCCGATCGCATCCAGGATCGCGGTATGCATTTCTGCGAGGGTGCCTCCTCCTACATTCTGTGGGTCGGGAAGGGCTGCTGCTACCGACGGGTCTAAACTTAAAACAGTGAGCTTTACATGCTCTCGCTCATCCAGGCCGTACATGGTCGCCTGATGTTTTACTCTGGCAAAGAAATGGTGGGGGTCTGAGGTGGGGAGGAACGGTGTGATCTTATCGCACGCTCCCGTAATTGGGTCACTGTTAAGGGGGTGGAATATAGAAATTCCGCATCGTCCGATGTGGCCGTGCGGAGGGTGGTGACTGGGTTCATTGGAGCCTGAACTATCTGCTGTGTGGGGGGTTGGGGCGCTTTTCTCTTTTGTGGCTTTCCCTGCGCACATGTTCCCTGAACATATCTCTGCGCTGTTTCATTCAATTCTTCCCAATCAGGGCCGTCTTCCTGATCTCATTTTTCTTCAAAGGTTTCCTGGAAACCTTTCTGAACTGAAAGTAGCGATTGCTGCTCTGCAATCTGCTTCCGGCACTTTGCGTGATCTCATGTGCTTTGTCTTTGCTCTGTGGTGGCAGCATGGAGTGCTCTTAATGCTGCCTTGAGGTCACTACACTGTCTCTGTAATGCTTCGACCTGTTTTTCCGTTTCTTCACGTACCAGGACTGCACGTTGCGTGTCCTGATAGGCCTTTTCGTATTGAGACTGGAAGCTGTTTAAGTGCGCCAGACAAGACTGGTGAGCCCTTTTGGCATCATCCACCTCTCCATCTTTTGCTGCCAACTTCCTTCTCAATTCCAAATTCTCCTTTTCTACCTCGCTTACATCGACCTTACTCATTCGATGTACGCCCTCAACTTCTTTCCGGAGCGTCCTGACGACCTCCTCTGTGCCTCGCAATTGTGCCAAGCAGGCCACGATTGCCATCGGCTTGCGAGCTTTCCCTAAGCTCTTTTTGTGGATCTCGCTCAGGTTCTCCCACCAACTATGTCCTATACTCCCGGGACCTGATTCCTCGTTGTTACAGAATTCGCTCCAAAGGGGCCATCCTTTCCCTTTGAGATATTTCCTGATCTCTTCCTCCCAAATGGGACATTGTCCCACTCTACTGCTGCTGGTCGCTGCGACCGCAAATTCCTCTGGGTTCATTAGGCGCTGCATTGCCACCTTTCCTATCCGAACGCTGCTCTTCAAATTTGGAACAGGGGAGCTAAGACGGTGCTGTAAATACGGGTACGGCTTTCGCTACTTTCCGAAATACAAGCTTCCGACAGTTTTGTCGCAACAAAAAATCCATCAGTTTTACCTTATCGCCCTGTTAGTTACACATGCATACACACACGTCCGAATTTATGAGGATTGATCAGAACTGCTTGAACACTTGTGGTTTTCTGTTTCCAATTGGATTCTACTTCAAATTCTGGGATCTCCCAGAGTGGTTTTCCACTTCTAGATCGGGTCCCGGCGGAGTCGCCAAATGTTGCTGATTTTGCCTTAGTTCAATTGCTCTGTTTTATTACCTTTGCTCTCGAGTCGCCAGGTATCTTTATACCGCCACGAGGTTTAAGTCCGAGTAATGATCAATAATCCAATACACTGCTTAGTAAGATTTAAATCAAAGCACATTTATTATACACAGTAATCGCTACTCATGCACAAACTCTACGTCTAAGCTACTTCTACAACTAACAGGCCTGTACTTAACTTCGGACTGGCCCACCAGGTCAGGGAAACGAATGACCTTTCTTTCGGGTTCTGAGCCTGCGGGATTCGAAGTTGGTACAGATTGGTAGCTAGGAGCGCCTATCTCGTAGCGAGCGTTGAATTAAGACTTACGATTTCGATCTTCACTGCTCCGGTCACGGTCAATGTTGGTTCGTTGTTGCTGGGTGACCCGGGCAGGAAGAAGAGCGCGAAGAGGTGGAGAAGAAGAGAGCGATTTTGAACTTGGGGCTCAATTCTTATAGTCCCCAGGGGCTTCCGCCTTTCGGGGCGGACACTGTACCTGGTCCCAAGTGATTGGACTTTGTCCCAATCACTTGGTTCGATTTTCTCCAATGCTGGAGCGGTTCCCTGATCGATGGGCGGTCTTGAGGTGCTCGTTCACCTCCTTTTGTGTAGGCTCCTGCTGGGGCCGAGGAGTCTGGCTTTGCTTTGTGTGTCTAAATGTTGCTCATTGTTCCCGGGGATTGCTCATTAGTATGCAGATGGCTGGTGTTTTGTTATGCTGATGGTTGCTGGTATCGATCTTGTCTGGCCTTTCCAGAGGTAAATACACAGCCAACCTGCAGCTGCTGGTTTTTGTCTTGTTGGCTGACTTTCCCATCAGCCTTTGCCGTTCGCCATTTTGAATCGGGAGTTGGCCATTTTAAGTGGCTACACTCTCCCTCACACACACACACACACACACACCTCTCTCCATCCCTCGCACACACAAATCTTTCCCAAACACAGACACGCAACAATGCTGACCTCTGTGGTACCGTGTGTGTGTTTGTATGTGTGTTGTAGTTAGTAGTCACGGGCCCCGTAGCTAAGGAAGGAAGTGCTGGCCTTGGAAAGGGTCCAGAGGAGGTTCACAAGAATGGTCCCTGGAATGAAGGGCTTGTCGTATGTGGAGCGGCTGAGGACTCTGGGTCTGTACTGGGTCAGTGGGCAGCACGGCAGCACAGTGGTTCGCACTGCTGCTTCACAGCACCAGGGTCCCAGGTTCGATTCCCCGCTGGGTCACTGTCTGTGCGGAGTCTGCACGTTCTCCCCGTGTCTGCGTGGGTTTCCTCCGGGTGCTCCGGTTTCCTCCCACAAGTCCCAAAAGACGTGCTGCCTGAATTCTCCCTCTGTGTACCCAAACAGGCGCTGGAATGTGGCAACTAGGGGCTTTTCACAGTAACTTCATTGTTGTGTTAATGTAAGCCTACTTGTGACACTAATAAAGATTATTATTAAAAAGGAAGATGGTTGGAGGTCAGACCTCTCCGCTCCAGGACATCACTGCAGGAGTTCCTCAGGGTCGTGTCCGAGGCCCCAACCATCTTCAGCTGCTCCATCAATGACCTCCCTTCCATCACAAGGTGAGAAGTGGGGGTGTTTGCGGATGACTGCACAATGGTCAGCACCATTCGCCACTCCTCAGGCACTGAAGCAGTCCCTGTCCAAGTGCAGCACGACCGGGACAATATCCAGGCTCGGGCTGGCAAGTGACAAGTTACATTCACCCCACACAAGCCCCGGGCAATGAAAAGATTCCCACAACCGAAAGATTTGCTGGGGAGGTGGATCGGCCACGCCAAATTGCCCCTTAATTGGAAAAAAAAGGTGTGTGAGGGAAAACTCTGCACTTGCCTGGATGAGATCAGCTCCAACAACACTCAGGAAGCTCGACACCATCCCGGACAAAGCAGCCCCGCTTGATTGGCGTCCCTTCCACAAACATTCACTCCCTCCCCCTCCGATGGACAGTGGCAGCCGTGTGCACCATCGACAAGGTTCACTGCGGGAACTCACCGAGGTTCCTCAGGCAGCACCTTCCAAACCCACGGCCACCACCATCTAGAAGGACAAGAGCAGCAGATACCTGGGATCACCCCCACCTGGAGGTTCCCCTCCAAGTCACTCCCCATCCTGACTGGGAAATATATCGGCCGTTCCTCCAGTGTCGCCAAATCCTGGAGCTCCCTCCCTAACAGCACGGTGGGTGTACCTACACCTCGGGGACTGCAGCGGCTTCAAGACGGCAGCTCAGCCACCACCTTGTCAAGGGGCAATTAGGGATGGACAATAAATGTGGAGCTTGCCACCATCCTATGAAGACCATAAGACATAGAAGCAGAATTAGGCCACTCGGCCCATCGAGTCTGCTCCGCCATTCAATCATGGCTGATATTTTCTCATCCCCATTCTCCTGCCTTCTCCCCATAACCCCTGATCCCCTTATTAATCAAGAACCTATCTATCTCTGTCTTAAAGACTCTCAGTGATTTGGCCTCCACAGCCTTCTGCGGCAAAGAGTTCCACAGATTCACCCCCCTCTGGCTGAAGAAATTCCTCCTCATCTCTGTTTTAAAGGATCGTCCCTTGAGTCTGAGATTGTGACCTCTGGTTCTAGTTTTTCCTACAAGTGGAAACATCCTCTCCACATTCACTCTATCCAGGCCTCGCAGTATCCTGTAAGTTTCAATAAGATCCCCCCTCATCCTTCTAAACTCCATTAAGTATAATAATAATCTTCATTAGTGTCACAAGGAGGCTTCCATTAACACTGCAATGAAGTTACTCTGAAAAGCCCCTAGTCGCTGCACTCCGGCGCCTGTTCGGGTACGCAGAGGGGGAAGGCTCTCTCTCACAGACAGAGTCAAGAGCACGATTGATTGAACACTGGTTACAACAAGGATTATTTCCCCAGTCGCCGTTCTGGTGTTTTGGAATGGATACTGTCCCCAACCTCTCCATGGCCCCATTGGGAACCTCCAAGTCTGTTCTGCGTCAGATCGACCCAATCACGAGTGGGTGAGCGTCTCACCAAGTTAGCCAGAAATTGGAAGCAGGCTTTTGACTGTTAACGCTGGATGAAGAATCCAGGCGGTTAATGATTTTACCGCCTCATTTGCAAACATCAGTTGATGCTACATCTTGTTATACGTTTTAGTTACCGTTGTATGAAGAGTCAAAACTCCTGTTCCTTTTCACCAAACGCCATTTATTTCACTTCCACAGCCTCTGCACAAAACTCCGACAACACCCCACCCGACATAAGGGCCACCTGAAGCCCCTTTACATATCAGTGTCAATCATTGGATACTTAACATAAATGAGACAACTAATTGCAATGTCTCTTAATGCATGACTTAACTCTCAACTCATTACTTAACAGTCTCCCCTTCCTTGGAGAAAAAAATAATTAGGTGAAAACAAAATTTCAAGAAACTCAGAAACACACATACAATTTCCCCCTCCTTTTTTTTTCCAAATTTTTTTTTTGGGGGAAGAAAAAAAAGTCCGAAACAGGCGGCCTTCATTAACAATATCCAAAAGTTACATTTCTGTCAATATCTGAGATATATAAAAGGCCATATCCACCGCCTCGACAAAGCTTAACGTCTCAGCAGCCAAAGTGCTTTCGACCACTTTCCTTATTTTCTTTGTTTCCCACACAAGAGGACAACATTTACCATTGTTCCCCAAAGGAAAATTATAAAACCTCCTGTGCTTGATTTGCGTAGGACGCATCACTATAAACTATGAGTTTCAAGTGCCTAAGGTCACCTAAAACCGGGAACCTCAAAACACACTCCTGCATTTTTAGTTTGGCCAACGCTTTATTTGCTCTTATTATGTCTTCCACTTTGGGATCATTCATTTTTGTACTCAACTCTGAGACATCAAAACTCACGTCCGGTCTCGTCTGTCTACCTAACCAGTTCAGTTGCCCAATTAAACTTTGCAGTTGCTCTTTTTCCATCTTTGAAACCATTGCGTCTTTTTGTGAAACTCGGCCACGACTAATTGCTATTGGGCTGATGCTTTCCAAATAAGATTGCTGACGTAAAGTTGCCCCTAACTTAGTCTGTCCAATTTCCAGTCCAATATATTTAAATGCACCGGAAGCCTGACTTCTTTCCTCAAACCAGAGATTACAAAAGCTTCAAAATCACTAGCCCCACCATACAAAAATTATTTGACATGTATCATAAAAATGCAAAAAAGGTTTCCTTTATAGTGCCAGTAAAACATTGCAGGATCTGCTTTCAACTGGTAACAGCCTAACTTTAACAAAACTGACCTTACCGAAAAATACCAGACTCTAGATGCATAATTTAATCCATTTCCACATTTGTTCAACTTCCAGAGTACCCCTTCTGTGTTAGCTCCTTCTTTAGGAGGACGGAGAAAAATGTCTCTCTGGAGCTGATGCCCCTGCAAAAAGGCAGCTTTTATATCTATAGATTTGCATTCCCATGCCTTTGTGGCTAATAGAGCCAAGAAGATCTTTAAAATAACCTTTCCTGCTGTAGGTGAATCTACCCTTGAATCCTGATCTTCTAAGTTTTCTTCAAATCCCCTTGCCACAAGCCTGGCCTTTGCCTTATAAGTTCCAACTGGAAGAACCTTTTCCGTGCAAATCCATCTGTGGGATAGAGCTCTTTGTCCCCTATCCGGTACTTCTGTGTATACCCCAAATTCACTCCAAATATGCAGTTCTTGCTGTTTAGCATCTTTGATAACTTTTCATATAATTTATTGGAAGTCACCAAAATCTCACGTGCATGTGGGCTTCTACTCCTATTAGTATTCGGAGTCTTACTCATGTTCCGAGACCTTGATAAACTACGTCCCCTCTCCCGCCTGGTATCTCGTTCTATACTGCTACTGCTTGATCTTTCCGATCTGCTGTGGGATGTCCTTTCAATAGTTCTCGACCTTTTCCTGCGGACCTGTTCACTAACCAATGTACTATCTGAACTGGCACTGCGTTTCTGTGCCCTCCATTTTTGAACTTTGTGTTCCCAATCCAGTGTCTTAACTCCCTCCCCTGAATGCTGTACATTCAACCAATGTTTATACTTTCCAGTGGCCTTCCCTGCTCTAACAACAATTGCATCCTCCCATTGACTAGACCCTTCAGGCAAGTATGTCACCTTAGGACAACTACCAAAAGTTGGTACAATCGGAAAAATGGCCTTATCCCGGATCTCAAGGTCCACAGCCACAATGTCGTTAAAATCCCTGGCCAAAGGTAGGGTTACTATCGGTCATGCTGGTGTCTTTCTGTACTTCCAACAAACTTCACAGCGGTTACTAACCTGTTCTATCAGTTTAGTATAGTCTTCATCCCTTACCCCTGCATCCTTTAATACATTTTTCAGCCTCCGAGGAGACGGATGTGCAAATTGCCTATGCAGTTTTAATACAACAAGCTTTTTATCAGCAAAAGTCCCATTTTCAACTGCCATTAACACATCCTTAACCACTCTACTTGAAATATTATTTGTCAGTAATGGAATACAATAGTGTCCCGACTGTGTAAATTGTAAGTCCACCGTCTTTCCAAAAACTGTTGCCTTATCCTGTTCCATATCCAGTTTCATGTGTGCTTTCTTCATCGACGGTCTGCTCAGAAGCAAAGGTATCTCACTTGATACAACATCCGTGCTAATGAAATGATTCACTCCGGCAATATTGCAAGGGATCACCACTCTTTTCAGCGACTTCAGAGTATTATCATCCCCAAACCTGAAACATTTTAACCAGTCAATTCCACACCCAGTAGATGTGCAGCCACTGTCCAATACAGCACAGTTGAAGGATTCTGCGACCAACACCCTCATTACCGGCGTAAAACTGCTTGTCAATAGGACAATGCCTTCTTTCTGGTCACTGTCTTTTTCCTCTTCTGACTCTTCCGTGTCATGTGTCGCTTCAAACACTCTATCATAACGTTTTGGACAGTTGAAGACATAATGGTATTGAGAGTCACATCGAAAACATTGATTTATCATGCCCTGTGCATTTCTGGGGTTCATCTTCCTACTGCAAGTTCTAACTGGGTTTCTGTCTTCATAATTTCCTTGTCTCGATCTCCTTCTATAGTCTTGGGCCCTGTTCGTAGCCGTACAATTTGGCCATCCTGTTAGTAGTGTATCTTTCATATTCTGCCTTATTGCAGGCTGACCTATTTGGGTCATCAGAGCCATCGGAATCGAATGTTTCCCCAGAAACTTCTTTAAAGCTTTTGTCATCTGATCGAATAAGGTATCCTTATTCACAAACTGAATGCCTGTCAAAGCCAGGAGCCTATCCATGTTGCTCACTCTAGCACAGTCAAGTAATTTAAAGGCCAACACAGACTGTGGAAATTCCAGGTTGTGTTTCTGCAGCCTTTTATATAGTCTGCCAAATTCCATTATATAGTCTTCCATGGAGATATCCTCCATTTTTCAGAACTTATCAAAATCCGACCATGCTTCATACGCACTTAACAAGTCATCTTTCTTGTAAATCTTATCCATATAATGTAATAAAGTCTCCAGACCTTCTTCTGAGCCTAACTCTTCCAATTCCAGCTCAGAAAGCACTTTGTTTCGGATTTTACTGCCATATGGTAGAGAAAGAGCCAATGCCATACCTTGTTTTCTCTTTCCCAAAGCAGTTACCTTAGTCCACATAACTACTGCACTTCTCCATTGGTCGTACGATTCCCTTTCAGAAAATAAGGGAGGATAGTCGTATCCAGCCACCTTTATCCTCGGCTCAGCCATGTATCTTTTTCTCCCCCTTCTCACTCACTCCTTGGTTTGATCAGGAAAAGTTGTATCTTTCAAACCTTCACATTTACACAGCAACCATCCTCTGCTCCCATTGTTATACGTTTTAGTTACTGTTGTATGAAGAGTCAAAACTCCTGTTCCTTTTCACCAAACGCCATTTATTTCACTTCCACAGCCTCTGCACAAAACTCTCAACAACACCCCACCCGACAGAGGCCACCTGAAGCCCCTTTACATATCAGTGTCAATCATTGGATACTTAACATAAATGAGGCAACTAATTGCAATGTCTCTTAATGCATTACTTAACTCTCAACCCATTACTTAACACATCAGTCATTCGCTTTGATTGAGAATGATCGAGTTTGGTGAACCAAGAGTAACAGAGGGACTTGTGTGTAAGACGGGGATGAGCGGATTTATTTCAGATCAGCCCTGATCTCACTGAGTGGCGGGAAATGCACAAGGTGTTAATAGGCCTCTTTTTTTTGTCGATGAGAACATGAAGCACCGGAGCCCCACAAGGATGTGAGCTCAGCCCCCTACAGTACTCCCGATGCACACACGACTGTGTGGTGAGATTTAACTCCAACTCAATCCATAAGTTTGCGGATGATACGACTGTGGTGGGCCGCATCTCAAACAATAACGAATCAGACCACAGGAGGGAGATAAATCACTTGGTTGCCTGGTGTACCGAAAACAACCTCTCTCTAAATGTTGGAAAGACCAAGGAACTGATCATCGACTTCAGGAAGCGCAGCACGACCCACACTCCCGTCTGCATCAATGGCTCCAAAGTGGAGATGGTCGATAGCTTTAAGTTCCTGGGGGTCACCATCACCAACAGTCTGGCCTGGTCCACTCACATTGATGCAACAGTCAAGAGAGCCCAACAACACAAGAACCCGGAGCTATGTGGGTCATATAGGCCGATCTCACTGCTTAATGTGGACGTCAAGCTGCTGGCCAGAATTTTGGCCTGCAGGAATGAAGATTGTGTACTGGATGGGATACTGGAGGTTGGGGGAGGGGTGGGGGGGGTGGAACATAGGGTCTCACTGTACGCGGACAACCTACTCTTATAGATAGCAGATCCAGGGGCAGGGATGAGTGACATCATGGCGATTTGGGGGGAATTTGGCCGGTTTTCGGGATATAAACTGAATATGACAAAGAGCGAGATGTTTGTAGTCCAGGCAAGAGGTCAGGAGGGTCGGCTGGGGGAGCTGCCGCTCAGGTTAGTGGGGTCTGTTTTAGGTACTTCGGGATACAAGTGGCGCGCGACAGGGGCCGGTGACACATGTTGAACCAGTTGGTCGACCAGATGATGGGCGAGTTTCGGAGATGGGACGCGCCGTCGCTGGCTGGGGGGGTGCAGACGGTCAAAATGACGGTCCTGTGTCAATCCCAAACTAATCCCACTGCCCCGCTCTCTCCCCATAGCCATGTATCAATCCCAAACTAATCCCACTGCCCCGCTCGCGCCCCATAGCCCTGTATCAATCCCAAACTAATCCCATTGCCCCGCTCTCTCCCCATAGCCCTGTATCAATCCCAAACTAATCCCACTGCCCCGCTCTCTCCCCATAGCCCTGTATCAATCCCCAAACTAATCCCACTGCCCCACTCTCTCCCCATAGCCCCGTATCAATCCCCAAACTAATCCCACTGCCCCGCTCTCTCCCCATAGCCCTGTATCAATCCCCAAACTAATCTCACTGCCCCACTCTCTCCCCATAGCCCCGTATCAATCCCCAAACTAATCCCACTGCCCCGCGCTCTCCCCATAGCCCTGTATCAATCCCCAAACTAATCCCACAGCCCCGCTCTCTCCCTATAGCCCCGTATCAATCCCCAAACTAATCCCACTGCCCCGCTCGCGCCCCATAGCCCTGTATCAATCCCCAAACTAATCTCACTGCCCCACTCTCTCCCCATAGCCCTGTATCAACCCCAAACTAATCCCACTGCCCCACTCTCTCCCCATAGCCCTATATCAATCCCCAAACTAATCCATCTGCCCCGCTCTCTCCCCATAGCCCTGTATCAATCCCCAAACTAATCCCACTGCCCCGCTCTCTCCCCAAAGCCCTGTATCAATCCCCAAACTAATCCCACTGCCCCGCTCTCTCTCCATAGCCCTGTATCAATCCCCAAACTAATCCCACTGTCCCACTCTCTCCCCATAGCCCTGTATCAACCCCAAACTAATCCCACTGCCCCACTCTCTCCCCATAGCCCCGTATCAACCCCAAACTAATCCCACAGCCCCGCTCTCTCCCCATAGCCCTGTATCAATCCCCAAACTAATCCCACTGCCCCGCTCTCGCCCCATAGCCCTGTATCAACCCCAAACTAATCCCACTGCCCCACTCTCTCCCCATAGCCCTGTATCAATCCCAAACTAATCCCACTGCCCCGCTCTCCCCCATAGCCCTGTATCAATCCCCAAACTAATCCCACTGCCCCGCTCGCGCCCCATAGCCCTGTATCAATCCCAAACTAATCCCACTGTCCCACTCTCTCCCCATAGCCCTGTATCAATCCCGAACTAATCTCACTGCCCCACTCTCTCTCCATGGCCCTGTATCAATCCCAAACTAATCCCATAGCCCCGCTCTCTCCCCATAGCCCTGTGTCAATCCCAAACTAATCCCACTGCCCCGCTCTCTCCCCATAGCCCTGTGTCAATCCCAAACTAATCCCACTGCCCCGCGCTCTCCCCATAGCCCTGTATCAATCCCCAAACTAATCCCACTGCCCTTCTCTCTCCCCATAGCCCTGTATCAATCCTCAAACAATCCCACTGCCCCACTCTCTCCCCATAGCCTTGTGTCAATCCCAAACTAATCCCACTGCCCCACTCTCTCCCCATAGCCCTGTGTCAATCCCCAAACTAATCCCACAACCCCGCTCTCTCCCCATAGCCCTGTATCAATCCCCAAACTAATCCCACTGCCCTGCTCTCCCCATAGTCCTGTATCAATCCCAAACTAATCCCACTGCCCCGCTCTCCCCATAGCCCTGTATCAATTCCCAAACTAATCCCACAGCCCCGCTCTCTCCCCACAGCCCTGTATCAATCCCAAACTAATCACACTGCCCCGCTCTCTCCCCACAGCCTGTATCAATCCCCAAACTAATCCCACTGCCCCACTCTCTCCCCATAGCCCTGTATCAATCCCAAACTAATCCCACTGCCCTGCTCTCTCCCCATAGCCCTGTGTCAATCCCAAACTAATCACACTGCCCCGCTCTCTCCCCACAGCCTGTATCAATCCCCAAACTAATCCCACTGCCCCACTCTCTCCCCATAGCCCTGTATCAATCCCAAACTAATCCCACTGCCCTGCTCTCTCCCCATAGCCCTGTATCAATCCCAAACTAATCCCACTGCCCCGCTCTCTCCCCATAGCTCTGTATCAATCCCAAACTAATCC